>NC_048584.1:27271514-27571514 GCF_013265735.2 Oncorhynchus mykiss | reverse complement strand
TAGCCGTAGGCGGCTACATTGCGTAAGTGGTCACCTGATGGCTCCCAGGGTGACTCTCGCGTAAAATACAGAGGTAGCCATTACTCCAATCGGTCCTACTGAAAAACGAATTGTCCCGACGGATATATTATCGAATAGATATTTGAAAAACACCTTGACGATTGATTATAAACTACGTTTGCCATGTTTCTGTCGATATTATGGAGCTAATTTGGAATATTTTTAGCTGTTTTTGTGACTGCAATTTCCGTGCGATTTCTCAGCCAAACGGGAAGAACAAATGGAGCTATTTCGCCTACAAAAATAATATTTTTGGAAAAAAGGAACATTGGCTAGCTAACTGGGAGTCTCATGAGTGAAAACATCCGAAGCTCATCAAAGGTAAACAATTTAATTTGATTGCTTTTCTGATTTCCGTGACCAAGTTACCTGCTGCTAGCTGGACAAAATGCTATGCTAGGCTATCGATAAACTTACATAAATGCTTGTCTAGCTTTGACTGTAAAGCATATTTTGAAAATCTGAGATGACAGGGTGATTAACAAAAGGCTAAGCTGTGTCTCAATATATTTCATTTGTGATTTTCATGAATAGGAATATTTTCTAGGGATATTTATGTCCGTTGCGTTATGCTAATTAGTGTCAGGCGATGATTACGCTCCCGCATGCGGGATGGGGTGTCAGTAGAGGTTTTAAACAAAGGCACATGCACATTAGACAACAGTTCGCTGATAAAGTGGATAATGAGATATGAATGAGCAAGATCATTTAAAAAATATATTGCCAGCCAAGCACCAATCATCATGTCACCAGCATACAAATAATACCCTAATTGATATGTATTGGAAATCTGCATCAAGCTCATCAACGTGCGAAGTTCATTCCAACTTATTTAATTTGCCTAATAAACTTTTCATGCCTTTTCCACATCGTGGTGGGAGGACAACAAAACATATCATTGTGTGACTCCACATTTACCTTGACTCCACATGATGTTTAGGGAGTGTACGTTATTTCTAATAAGGGATACATGGAGTTCTCTGAAATAAAAATGGATGGCTCTCTCTTCAGCAGTGGCATGTATTCATGGATGCCAAGTGAAGCCAGGTTCCCCAAATATTTTACAAATAAAAATGATAACATTAACTTTCGTCTCTCTGTGATTTCATAATTTTCCTTAAATTTGCAAGTGGCTGAATCTCACTGGAGAAATCATCTGAGCAAGGGAAACTGTGCCCCTCTGTCTCAGTATGTGTAGCCCATGTGTCTGATGCTTTCTGGAACAAAAGAGTTTGACATGTTGCCGCCATAACATTTGATTGATTGATGCCAGAAAACTTGGTGTCACGTTCGCGAGGAGAGACGGACCAAGACGCAGAATGATTGGAGTTCCACATCTTTATGTTTGTGAAACTTAAACAAACCAAGCAACAAACAACGACCGTGAAGTACCGTAGTGCTACAAGCACTCACTCAAAACAATATCCCACAAAGCAGGTGGGAGAAAAGGCTTCCTAAATATGATCCCCAATCAGAGGCAACGATTACCAGCTGCCTCTAATTGGAACAATACAACCCAGCCACATAGAAAATCAATGACTAGAACAGCCCCCTAGTCACGCTCTGACCTAAACACCATAGAGAACCGAGGGCTCTCTATGGTCGGGGCGTGACATTTGGCCTCCCTTGAGCAAAACGTCATCAGTCAGAAGAACGTGTCCAAGAACTGCTGGTGTTGATGTCCTGTAGTAGCTAGCTTGCTAAATCGGCCCTTTCCTAAGCCATGGATGGAGATGGGGATTTGGACTTGTGGTTTTGCTGGTTCATTGTTGCCCATGCAAAGAAGTTACATTAGCAAGCATTTTAGCTAGGTAGCCTATGAAAACAGAAACTAAAAGCGTTCAACTAGTCTACAAGTAGGGTGAGTCCCACAACTTTTTTTTTACTTACACACACACACACGATATTTAGCAACATTGATTGGACTAAAATCTTTTTGGTATTTTTAAGTTTATTTTCAGTGTATTAAACTAAGCATACAGTGTTGTGAAAGATATTTGCCCCCTTTCTAATTTTCTCTACTTTTGCATATTTTTGATACTGAATGTTATCAGATCTTCAACCAGAACCTAATATTAGATAAAGGGAACCCGAGTGAACAAATAAACACAACAATTACATACTTATTTCATTTATAACAACGTTATGCAACACCCAATGCCCCTGTTTGAAAAAGTAATTGCACCCTTACACTCAATAACTGGTTGTGCCAACTTTAGCTACAATGACTCCAACCAAATTCCTCCTGTAGTTGTTGATCAGTCTCTCACGTTGCTGTGGAGGAATTTTGGCCCACTCTTCCATTCAGAACTGCTTTAACCTCTTAGAGCTCTAGGGGCGCTATTTCATTTTTGGATAAAAAACGTTCCCGTTTTAAGCGCGATATTTTGTCACGAAAAGATGCTCGACTATGCATATTCTTGACAGTTTTGGAAAGAAAACACTCTGAAGTTTCAGAATCTGCAAAGATTTTGTCTGTAAGTGCCCCAGAACTCATTCTACAGGCGAAACCAAGATGATGCATCACCCAGGAATTAGCAGAATTTCTGAAGCTCTGTTTTCCATTCTCTCCTTATATGGCTGTGATTGCGCAAGGAATGAGCCTACACTTTCTGTCGTTCGCCCAAGGTCTTAGCAGCATTGTGACGTATTTGTAGGCATATCATTGGAAGATTGGCCATAAGAGACTACATTTTCCAGAGGTCCGCCCGGTGTCCTTTGTCTAAATTTGTGCGTAATCTTCAGGTGCAGGCATTTTCTCCTGGGATTCAGGAGAGAAAGCATGTTTCCAAGAACGATGTATCAATGAAGAGATATGTGAAAAACACCTTGAGGATTGATTCTAAACAACGTTTGCCATGTTTTCAGTCGATATTATGGAGTTAATTTGGAAAAAAGTTTGCGTTTTGAGGACTGAATTTATGGATTTTTTTTGGTAGCCAAATGTGATGTATAAAACGGAGTTATTTCTAATACACAAGGAATCTTTTTGGAAAAACTGAGCATCTGCTATCTAACTGAGAGTATCCTCATTGAAAACATCAGAAGTTCTTCAAAGGTAAATGATTTTATTTGAAGGCTTTTATGTTTTTGTTAATGTTGCGTGCTGGATGCTAACGCTAATGCTAACGCTAAATGCTAACGCGAAATGCTAACTCTAGCTAGCTACTTTTACACAAATGATTGTTTTCCTATGGTTGAGAAGCATATTTTGAAAATCTGAGATGACAGTGTTGTTTACAAAAGGCTAAGCTTGAGAGATGGCATATTTATTTCATTTCATTTGCGATTTTCATAAATAGTTAACGTTGTGTTATGCTAATGAGCTTGCTGATAGATTTACACAATCCTGGATACAGGGGTTTTTTCATAGCTAAACGTGACGCAGAAAACGGAGCGATTTGTCCTAAACAAATAATCTTTCAGGAAAAACTGAACATTTGCTATCTGAGAGTCTCCTCATTGAAAACATCTGAAGTTCTTCAAAGGTAAATGATTTTTTTGAATGCTTTTCTGTTTTTTTGTGTAAATGTTGCCAGCTGAATGCTAATGCTAAATGCTACGTTAGCCATCAATACTGTTACACAAATGCTTGTTTTGCAATGGTTGAGAAGCATATTTTGAAAATCTGAGATGACAGTGTTGTTAACAAAAGGCTAAGCTTGAGAGCTAGCATATTTATTTCATTTCATTTGCGATTTTCATGAATAGTTAACGTTGCGTTATGGTAATGAGCTTGAGTCTGTATTCACGAACCCGGATCCGGGATGGGGAGATCAGAAAGGTTAACTCAGTGACATTTATTGGTTTTCAAGCATGAACTGCTCGTTTCAAATCCTGCCACAACATCTCAATTGGGATTAGGTCTGGACTATGACTAGGCCATTCCAAAACTTTACATTTGTTGATTTTTAGCTATATTCATGTATACTTGATTGTGTGTTTTGGATCATTGTCTTGCTGCATGACTCAGCTGCGCTTCAGCTTCCACTCCAGCTCACAGACGGATGGCCTGACATTCTCCTGTATAATTCCCTGATACGGAGCAGAATTCATGGTTCCTTCTATTAAGGCAAATAGTCCAGGTCCTGAGGCAGCAAAGCATTCCCAAAACATCACACTACCACCACCATGCTTGACCATTGGTATAAGGTTCTTACTGTGGAATGCAGTGTTTGGTTTTCGTCATGGCATAATGGGACATATCACAATCTCTTTCTATAATGACAGGAATGGAGGAGGTCAATATTACAGTGAGATTGCTAAGGTGAACACCGCCATGTTTTGTTTTGCTCAACCTAGAGCGAGGCACAGACACAGTCTCAATGGGGATAGCTGATCTGACTACACTGACTGTGCTAGTGGGAGACTACACTAATCTGGCAGGCTGGCAAACAGCCTGGTGTCTGGCCTGCACCCCATCTCATTGTGGAGTTAGAGGAGTTAGAGCTCTGTCTATGTTCATAGATAAGATGAGAGCACCCCTCCAGCTAGGATGGATTCTGTCACTCCTCAGCAGGCCAGGTTTGGTCCTGTTTGTGGGTGAGTCCCAGAAAGGGGGGGGCAGAAAACAGTTTTGAACCAGCGATTGAGTTGTGAGAGTCTGCTGTACAGCTCATCACTCCTAGTTAATCTATGCAGCCTACTCAATCACTTTAAACAGACCTCCTGGGCCATATATAGCGTTCCTCACTGAGTTACCTGAATTCCCATTGGACCTTGTAGTCATGGCAGATATTCTAATTTTTGGTGGCTTTTGATATTCACATGGAAAAGCCCACAGACCCACTCCAAAAGGATTTCGGAGCCATCATCAACTCAGTGGGTTTTGTCCAACATGTCTCCGGACCTACTCATTGCCACATTCATACCCAGGATCTAATTTTCTAATTTTGTCCCGTGAAATAAATATTGTTCATCTAAATGTTTTTCCTCATTATCCTGGACTATCGGACCACCATTTTTTATTATGTTTGCAATCGCAACAAATAATCTGCTCAGACCCCAACCAAGGAACATCAAAGCCGTGCTATAAATTATCGGACAACCTAAAGATTCCTAGATGCCTTTCCAGACTCCTTTCACTTACACAAGGATGTCGGAGTACAAAAATCAGTTAACCACCTAACTGAGGATCTTAATTTAACATTGCGTAATAGCCTAGATGCAGTCGCACCCATAAAAAACAAAAACATTTGTTACAAGAAATGTACTCCCTGGTATACAGAAAATATCGGACCCCCGAAGCAAGCTTCCAGAAAATTAGAACAGACATGGGGCTCCACCAAACTGAAAGTCTTCAGACTAGCTTGGAAAGACAGTACCTGTGCAATATTGAAAAGCCCTCACTGCTGCTTGATCATCCTATTTCTCCAACCTAATTGAGGAGAATAAGAACAATCCTAAATATATTTTAGATATTGTCGCAAAGCTAACTAAAAAGCAGCATTCAACAAGAGAGGATGGCTTTCACTTCTTCAGCAGTGATATTCATGAACTTCTTCGATGAAAAGACCATGGTCATTAGAAAGCAAATTACGGACTCCACTTTGTATCTGCGTATTTCTCCAAAGCTCAGTTGTCCTGAGTCTGCACAGAACTGCCAGGACCTAGGATCAATGGAGACACTCAAGTTTTTTAATCCTGTATCTCTTGACACATTCATGAAAATAGTCATGGCCTCTAAATCGTCAAGTTGCATACTGCACCCTATTCCAAATAAACTACTGAAAGTGCTACTTCCAGCTCTTGGCCCTCCTATGTTGAACATAATAAATGGCTCCATATCCACCGGATGTGAACCAAACTCACTAAAAGTTGCAGTAATAAAGATTCTCTTAAAAAAGCCAAACCTTGACCCGGAAAATGTAAAAAAAATAATTGGCCTATATCCAGGCCAGGTCGCAGTTGTAAATGAGAACTTGTTCTCAACTGGCCTACCTGGTTAAAAAAAGGTGAAATAAAAAAAAAAAAATCAAACTTCCCATTCCTTTCATTTTCTTTTGAAAAGCTGTTGCCCAGCAACTTACTGCCTTCCTGAAGACAAATAATGTATACGGAATGCTTCGATCTGGTTTTAGACCCCATCATAGACTGAGACTGCACTCGTGAAGGTGGTAAATTACCTTTTAATGGTCTCAGACCAAGGCTCTGCATCGGTCCTCGTTCTCAAAGACCTTAGTGCTGCTTTTGACACCATCGATCACCACACTCTTTTGGAGAGATTAGAATCCCTAATTGGTCTACAAGGACAAGTTCTTGCCTGGTTTAGATCTTATGTCAGAAAGATATCAGTATGTCTGTGTGGATGGTTTGTCCAAATCAATTGTACGTTTTGACATTCCTCAAGGTTCCGTTTTAGGACCACTATTGTCATTGGGAAACACAATGTCAACTTTCACTGCTATGCAGACAACACACAGCTGTACATTTCACTGAAACATGGTGAAGCCCCAAAATTGCCTACCCTGGAAGCCTTTGTTTCAGACATAAGGAAGTGGATGGCGGTAAATGCTTTGATTTACTTTACTCGGACAAAACAGAGATGCTAGTTCAAGGTCCCAAGAAACAAAGAGATCTGCTGTTGTATCTGATCTTGATGGTTGTATAGTCATCTCAAATAAAACTGAAGGACCTCTGCGTTACTATGGAACCTGATCTCTCTTTTGACGAACATATCAAGAATATTTCAAGGACAGCTTTATTCCATCTTCGTAACATTGCAAAAATCAGAAACCATTTGTCAAATAATTATGCAGATAACCTAATCCATGCTGTTGATATTCCTCTAGTGGTGTGGGGGCTGTGCTTTGGCAAAGTGGGTGGGGTTATATCCTGCCTGGTTGGACCTATCCGGGGTTATTGTTGGATGGGGCCACAGTGTCCCCGACCCACCCTCGTCTCAGCCTCCAGCATCTATGATGCAATAGTCTATGTGCCGGGGGGGGCTAGGGTCAATCTGTTATATCAGGTGTAATTCTCCTGTCTTATCTGGTGTCCTGTGTGAATTTAAGTATGCTCCCTCTAATTATTTTTCTCTCCCTCCCCTCCCGGAGGACCTGAGCCCTAGGATCATGCCACAGGACTACCTGGCCTGATGACTCCTGGCTGTCCCCAGTCCATCTGGTCGTGCTGCAGCTCCAGTTTCAACTGTTCTGCCTGCGGCTATGGAACCCTGACCTGTTCACCGGACGTGCTACCTTGTCCCGGACCTGCTGTTTTTCGATTCTCTCTACCGCACCTGCTGTCTCGTCCTCTGAATGCTCGGCTATGAAAAGCCAACTGACATTTTCTCCTGAGGTACTAACCTCTACAACCACTGTGACTATTATTGCTATGAACGCTTGAACATCTTGAAGAGCAATCTGGCCTTAAATGGCCATGTACTCTTATAATCTCCACCCGGCATGGCCAAAAGAGGACTGGCCACCTCTCAGAATCTGGTTCCTCTCTAGGTTGCTTCCTAGGTTCATGCCTTTCTAGGGAGTTTTTCCTAGCCACTGTGCTTCTACATCTGCATTGCTCGCTGTTTGGGGTTTTCGGCTGGGTTTCTGTATAACACTTTGTGACATCTGATGATGTAAAAAGGGCTTTATAAATACATTTGATTGATTGACCCATGTTTGTGCTGACTTGTGGTAACACTGTGGTTCTAAATCAGTAGTTGTTTAGTAAACCGACAAACATGAACTTGCTTGACCATGCAGCAGGTCCTATAACTGTTTGTTATATGCAATATTTGCTTTGTGGGCTATAGTATATACAGTGCATTCGAAAAGTATTCAGACCCCTTGACTTTTTCCACATTTTGTTATGTTACAGCCATCAATCTACACACAATACCCCACAACGACAAAGCAAAAACAGGTTTTAGGACATTTTCGCTAAATTATAAAAAACATACCCTATTTGCATAAGTATTCAGACTCTTTGTTATGAGACACGAAATTGAGCGCATCCTTGAGATGTTTCTAAAACTTGGAGTCCACCTGTGGTAAATTCAATTGATTGGACATGATTTGGAAAGGCACATCCCAGTCTATTTAAGGTCCCACAGTTAACAGTGCATGTCAGAGCAAAAACCAAGCCATGGGGTTGAAGGAATTGTCAATAGAGCTCAGAGACGGGATTGTGTCGAGGCACAGATCTGGGGAAGGGTACCAAAACATTTCTGCAGCATTGAAGGTCCCCAAGAAACACAGTGGCCTCCTTCATTCTTAAAATGGAAGAAATTTGGAACCACTAAGACTTCCTAGAGCCAAACTGAGCAATCGGGGGAGAAGGGCCTTGATCAGGTGACCAAGAACCCAATGGTCACTCTGACAGAGCTCTAGAGTTCCTCTGTGGAGATGGGAAAGTTGTCCTTCTGGAAGGTTAACTATCTCTGTAGCACTCTACCAATCAGGCCTTTACAGTAGAGTGGCCAGATGGAAACCACTCCTCAGTAAAAGGTACATGACAGCCCGCTTGGAGTTTGCCAAAAGGCCCCTAAAAACTCTCAGAGCATGAACAAGAATCTCTGGTCTGAAGAAACCAAGATTCAACTCTTTGGCCTGAATGCCAAGCATCACGTCTGGAGGAAATCTGGTACCATCCCTACGGTGAAGCATGGTGGTGGCAGCATCATGCTGTGGGGATGTTATTTAGCGGCAGGGACTGGGAGACTAGTCAGGATCAAGGCGAAGATGAACAGAGCAAAGTACAGAGAGAACCATGATGAAAACCTGCTCCAGAGTGCTCAGGACCTCAGACTGGGGCGAAGGTTCACCTTCTAACAGGGCAACGACCCCATGCATACAGCTAAGACAACGCAGGAGTGGGTTCGGGACAAGTCTCTGAATGTTCATGAGTGGCCCAGCCAGAGCCCGGACTTGAACCCGTTCGAACATCTCTGGAGAGACCTGAAAATAGCTGTGCAGCAACATTCCCCATCCAACCTGACAGAAATTGAGAGGCTCTGCAGAAAATAATGGGAGAAACTCCCCAAATATAGGTGTACCAAGCTTGTAGCATCATACCCAAGAAGACTTGAGGCTGCAATCGCTGCCAAAGGTGCTTCAACAAAGTACTGAGTAAAGGGTCTGAATACTTATGTAAATGTGATATTTCAGTGTTTTATTTTTTGTAAATTAGCAAACATTTCTAAAAGCCTGTTTTTGCTTCGTCATTATGGGGTATTGTGTGTAGATTGATGAGGGAAGTTTCTGAAGTATGGCCTTGTAAACAGAAAGGGAGAAATGTAGAACTCTACGGGTCTTCAGCGAAGTCCTGCCAACCTTTTGATACAGGATGCGGTGATGAGTATCAACTGTCACCTGTAACAAAATGAAGGGCACTATGGTAGATGGTACAGTATCTATCCAAAGGTTTAAGATTAGTAGTTGCTGCACTTTGATAAATAATATCACCATAATTGATACAAACGGGGCTTCCGAGTGGCGCAGTGGTCTAAGGCACTGCGTCTCAATGCTAGAGGCATCACTACAGACACCCTGGATTGGATCCAGGCTGTACCACAACCGGCCGTGATTGGGAGTTCCATAGGGCGGCACACAATTGGCCCAGCATTGTCCGGGTGTGGCCGGTGTAGGCCATCATTGTAAATAAGAATATGTTCTTAACTGACTTACTTGCCTAGTTAAATAACGGTTAAATAATTTTAAAAAATAAAAATAAATCAGAACCAGTGGTGATTTTAGCATGTAAATCTTGGCGGGGCAAACTCTAAACAATACATTAATTGCACTATAATGGCAACAAGCAGTGCCCACAGACAGCATCTCTTTCTTTCCAGCACAATGGAGTGAATCCTTACCACCACTACACCTGGCTATCAGCGGAGCAATTCATTCAGCCTTGTTTACTGCCTGTTTTAAAAACACAGCTGATATGGCTGACCATATCTCCCTGGAATATTACATCATTTGTGCAGCAGCATATAAGACGTTTTTGGACTCACCTTGTTGTGCGCGACGGTCCTTCAGTGGCAAATTTTGTCATCAAAGAAAAAGATTTACAATTCCGAGTTGGATGACCGTTCAAAATGTTTTTTTCCCAGTCTGACTTCCCAGTTGCAATGTTTGCGTTTAGCCACTGTCACGATTCCATCCAAACAACTCATTGTTGAATTTGCGATTTCCAAGTTGTTGTGTAATGTTTATGTCCAATGGACATCGATACGTTTTATCTATATTTTCTCTTCAATATTTCTCTTCGTATGACAAGGATTAAAAAGGATTTGCGAGTAGACATGATTCACAATGATGACTGCTAGCTTAAATAGTGAAAGTAAGATGTTGACATGATCAGTCCAATCAAAGCTACTGTACATATAACTTGATTTGACATAATTTGGGTCCAATGACCTTGAGCCTTCTTGGAAAGCCACTTGTAATATAACTCTATGGTAGGACCCAAAGGGCTGAAATTTTGGATGTCTACCATTTACTAAAGGACTGAAGCTAGGCAATTGCGCAAGGTCCCCATGAGTGACAGAATACTGAGACAATCACGGCGCAATGCTCCCATTTTCTGCTGGCTTGCCCCACCACCACAGAAAGCACTGAGTTAGGCTGAAACACCTGCATTTTGGAGCTGCCTTACTCAAGAAAACAAAAAGAGACCATGGTTGTATGCAGCTTTATTAACTCAATTATATTTGCAAACTGATGTGTGACACGTATTAATGCCAAAGTAACATGCAAGCCCCCCCCCAAAACAAATATTTTTATGTATATTTTTTGCAAAAAATGTGGGTCTCAGAACAGGTGCCTGAACTCTGCCTGAATTCATTGGGGCATTGTCTCTAAAGGGTTCCACAGGAATGCTGGCCCATGTTGACTCCAATGCTTCCCACAGTTATGTCAAGTTGGCTGGATGTCCTTTGGGTGGTGGACCATTCTTGATACACACGGGAAACTGTTGTGTGGAAAACCCAGCAGTGTTGCGGTTCTTGACACAAACTGGTGAGCCTTCAACCTAATACCATACCCCATTCAAAGGCACTTAAATATTTTGTCATGCCAATTCACCCTCTGAATTGCACACATACAACCATGTCTCCAATTGTCTCAAGGCTTAAAAGTAATTCTTTAACCTGTCTCCTCCCTTCATCTACACTGATATCATAGCTTTCACCTGGATTCACATTTTCAGTCTGTCATGGAAAGAGCAGATGTCCTTAAGATTTTGTAGGCTCAGCGTATGTTTTTAAAAATCTCAAATGTATAAAATATAAAAGTATCGATATGCGTGAACACGTTTGATTGGAGAACCATCTAATGAGTGTTGTTAATCTGAAACATTCTTACGAGTTTTTAAAAACAATGTGGATTTTGTTTTGCACATATTAAGCACAAGTTTTAAAATCAGCAAGGGATTCCTGCATAGCTATAACATCTGTTTGTAGTTTTGACACAGCCAGATCAACAGTAGGAGCAATAGCATGCATAATAGTATCATCTGCATATAGATTAAGTTAAAACAATTTACCAGATTGGCCATTGGTGTTCATATAAATAGTGAAGAGAACAGGTCTCAAAATCGACCCCTGTGGTACACCATTATGAGCTCCAATGCCGGTTTCATGACTATCGAGGACAACTTATTCAATAAATTAGTATGATCAAAAGTATCAAAAGCTTTTGACAGGTCCACAAACAAAGCAGCACATTTAATTTTAGTATCTAAAGCATTGACAAGATTATTAACATCTAAAGTGGTTGATGTTATAGTGCTATGGCCAGTTGTAAACCCTGATTGGTTAACATTCAAAATACATTCCTCAAATGAAAAGGAGCAAAGTTGGACATTTACTAAAGAATCAAGAATCTTAGCTAAACAAAGAGTCCTTGAAATGGGGCGATAATTATTAAGATCCCTGCTATCCCCATCCTTATGGAGTGGCAGCACAAGAGCTGATTTCCATACTTTTGGAATATTTTCTGATAACAATGTTAAATAACAAATGTGGGTTAATGAGGCAACAATGATGGGCGCTGCACACTTAAGCAAACCAGGATCCAATTGGTCAGCCCTTGTGGATTTCTTGTTGTCTATTGCTAGCAAAGCATCCAGGACTTATTTTTATGTAAATAGCCTAAAAGAAAAGCTTTGCCTATCATTTCTCTGATCATTCAGCAACCTTCCCCTAACAGCTTCAAGCCCAATTTCATTGTGGATATGCTCAGAAGTTCTTTCAAAGAGATAGCCCACTGAAATAAAATGGTGATTAAATGGATCAATGGAGGCATTTATCCCCGTAATGAGGCCAGTGTCCAAAGTGTGGTGTAAGGAAAATAACCTCACACTCAACGTCAACAAAACAAAGGAGATGATCTTGGACTTCAGGAAACAGCAGAGGGAGCACCCCCCTATCCACATCGACGGGACAGTAGTGGAGAAGGTAATAAATGTTAAGTTCCTCGGCGTACACATCACGGACAAACTGAATTGGTCCACCCACACAGACAGCGTTGTGAAGAAGGCGCAGCAGCGCCTCTTCAACCTCAAGAGGCTGAAGAAATTCGGCTTGTCACCAAAAGCACTCACAAACTTCTACAGATGCACAATCGAGAGCATCCTGTCGGGCTGTAACAACCACCCGAGTCACTGCCTGTTCACAACGCTATCATCCAGAAGGCGAAGTCAGTACAGGTGCATCAAAGCAGGGACCAAGAGACTGAAAAACAGCTTCTATCTCAAGGCCATCAGACTGTTAAACAGCCACCACTAACATTGAGTGGCTGCTACCAACATACTGACTCAACTCCAGCTCACTTCAATAATGTAAATTGATGGAAAAAAATGTATCACTAGCCACTTTAAACAATGCCATTTAATATAATGTTTACATACCCTACATTACTCATCTCAAATGTATATACTGTACTCTATCATCTACTGCATCTTGCCATCTTTATGTTATACATGTATCACTAGCCACTTTAAACTATGCCATTTAATATAATGTTTACATACCCTACATTACTCATCTCAAATGTATATACTGTAGTTGATATCATCTACTGCATCTTGCCATCTTTATGTTATACATGTATCACTAGCCACTTTAAACTATGCCATTTAATATAATGTTTAGATACCCTACATTACTCATCTCATATGTATGTACTGTAGTTGATACCATCTACTGCATCTTGCCTATGCCATTATGTACCATCACTCATTCATATATATTTATGTACACATTCTTTATCGCTTTACACTTGTGTGTTTAAGGTAGTAGTTGTGGAATTGTTAGGTTAGATTACTCGTTGGTTATTACTGCATCGTCAGAACTAGAAGCACAAGCATTTCGCTATACTCGCATTAACATCTGCTAACCATGTGTATGTGACAAATAAAAAATAAGATTTGATTTGAAATGAATTTGTTGTGGCGGAGAGGAGGAAGTATAACCCTTCAGGGATTTGACAGTTTTCCAGAATTTAGCCGGGTTCACATTACAATCCGAAAGAGCGGTTACATAGACAAATCAGAAAGGCTAAATCCGATTACTAACACAATGATTCCTCTGATGCTTAAAAGCCTGCAATCCTGGCCTTGAAACAAGCATCATCTCTTTTATGAATGACTTCTGATCATTCTGGACCTTTAATCATCTACCTCTGCAGGTTATCTAATTATCATGATTCCCAGTACTGGCATGCAACTCCACAGCTGTTCTTGTTCTCATTCCTATTGGTTCATTGCTCATATATGTCGTGTCTTTGGCTATGCCGGATTAAGTGATATGACATGCTATTCTATCAAATAATTTCTCCTTAATTAATATTACCTGATTGAGCTAATCATGTAAATGTAATTAACTAGAGAGTCGGGGCACCGCAAAATAATATTTATAGAGCTGTTATCTCCCGAATAAACTCTTAAAGACCTAGTAATATTTTACATCAATAGCAGTCAATATTAATCGTCACCTTAATTCAGTCTCATCTGAAAGTTGTAAATTCTTGGTTATCTTCACCAACCGTGGCTAACAAGTTGAATCAGCAATACAAAATTGGGTTTAATTATTTATTTACTAAATACTTAACTAATCACACAGAATTACACATACACATAATTAATCATAATTTGATTACAAATTACGTCATAAAGGAAAACGTCCCTAGCGGGCGGAACAGATATGACAGCTTGTTACACAAAAGAAAAGGGGCTGGGTTTGAGTGAAAGAGCGGGAAGACTGAGGAACAAAGGGCGAAGCTGTGCTATCGTAAATACAGTATCTTATGCATTCTAAATTACCGCCCATTTGGAAAAGGAAAATGCAATAAATATTTACTCTGAGCTGCGCTTCAGTAGGTTGGTGGTAGATGGATGTCCGTGTTGCCAAACCGAGTCCTTTATCCTTTGAAGAATGTCTCTGGTGGTCAATTGGTTACGTTGTAGTAACGTCGTTGTGTGATAGACAGGATACTCTGTCTGTTCCTTCCTGAAACCTCGTTTACAGCTGCTGTTGCTAACTAAACGGCTAGGAGGTATCACTTCTGTAGTGAATAGGAGTTCGGAGTTCATACCATTCGCAACCAAAGCTCACTCTGATGTTGGCTTCGTTCTGTAGTTATTATCTGAACCATTCTGACATCGGACCGTCGTCCTCACATCCTCGGAACAGGAGGTTACATTGCCGTCAAGGCTTTATATAGGAAGGGAGAGGAGGGCGTGTTTGAAAAGTTTTATAGCCCATGTCCCTTCACAGGGGCGGGCCACTGATAGGGCTACGCTCAATCTTATGAAAACCCAAATCTCACATTTTAGAAGCTAAAATCACATTTCATCCCATCACGAATAATTTAATATTCAAACATTTAAATTGAACAACAATTCCATGTGAATCCGATAACTCTGATGTGTAGACTTTCCACTGTAGAGTTTATGTAATCTTATCATTGATGAGAATGTCTCAGATGACAACCGAACTGACGGTCATTAAGTACCACCGCATATGTTCAATTGGTCGGATTACCAGAATATAGTTAATTTCCCCCCACCTTTTGATGTTCCCAGAATCTCTATGTTAACCAAGGGGTTGCAAATGTAACATTAGTAGGGTAGAGAGAGGAAAAAGGGGGGAAGAGGTATTTATGACGGCCATAAACCTACCCCCAGGCCAACGTCATGACATATACAACAGGCTTATACACAAAGGTATCCCTGGTATAAAAGTAACCAAATGTGTATACTGCGTAATGACAAATAAACAATGAAATGCAGGGTTTTTCCACTTGCAATTGGTAGCAGGGCAGCTATTGAGGCAGAACTCAACTCGAGCACAACTCGAGTTGTTTTGTTTATCAGGACAATATGGACTAAATTCAGAATTTATGTTTAATCAAGGAATGTTTGCTTGATAATCCCCTAGGAGTTAAAATGTAAAAAAGTATGCTTAACAAGGGAGATCTATGTGATTTAACAACCGTATCATAGTCTTACTTTCTGTAATTACAGAAAATTATCAAGCATTTACACAAATGTGGGTTCTGCTGTTTTGCTTAACTATATATTTTGTATAAGGAAAACTGCTACTAAATTAGCTTGTTGTAAATAAGCCAAGTGATCTACCCAATTGCATAGAATATGAAAGTGCCTTTGATATTTTCCAAACAAAGTGACTGAGATCCTTAATTTGTCAGCTTGCATTATCATCTAAACTCTGATCTGCTTGTTATGGTGTCCAACAATGTTGTCTCTCTCTCTTTAACCTCGCTAATTTGCTCCACTATTCTCCTAACGTCTGTCCGCTGGCTCATCACATTGGCAGCCCACATCTCATGATGCTTCTGAACGTCTGTTTATTCATGAGTCATCTTTAACCATGTTTCTCCATCTAAACTACAGCCAAATTTGGCCCTGTATGAGTGAGAGATTTAACCTGCATGTTTAAGATTCAGAGCTCTGTGAAATGGTGTGACAGTTGTGGCAACGTGCAATTAAGTTGTCTCAGCGATGTTAAAAAGGCGACTCAAAGTATTAGTGCAGACAAAATATTAGAGTTGAATGAGAAGTTCACAGAAATGCGATACGGTAAAGTATGATTTAGGATTATGCTTGAGTCACGGTGGAGCATGTGTCATGTCTGACTAGATTTCCTTGTTTATTTCCTATATTGTGCACTACTTTTGACCAGAGCCCTGGGACCGTATCCAAAAATCTCTTAGCGTAGGAGGCAGGGGCTCTTGTTCAGGACCACTTTGACTATGCATGCTCTTCTTGGTACAATAGTGCCCCCAAGATAATACAAAATACATTTCAGATGTCTCAGAACAAATTAGTCAGGATTATTCTCAAACTTCTAGCACTTACACATCTTGACCATTCCCACTTTGAAAGCCTTAGATGGCTCAAAGTGGAGGAGAGAGTCTCTCAGATTAAATTGTGTCTTGTACATAAGATTGTCCACAGTATGGTCCCCAGGTACCTATGTACAGTGCCTTGCGAAAGTATTCGGCCCCCTTGAACTTTGCGACCTTTTGCCACATTTCAGGCTTCAAACATAAAGATATAAAACTGTATTTTTTTGTGAAGAATCAACAACAAGTGGGACACAATTATGAAGTGGAACGACATTTATTGGATATTTCAAACTTATTTAACAAATCAAAAACTGAAAAATTGGGCGTGCAAAATTATTCAGCCCCCTTAAGTTAAAACTTTGTAGCGCCACCTTTTGCTGCGATTACAGCTGTAAGTCGCTTGGGGTATGTCTCTATCAGTTTTGCACATCGAGAGACTGAAATTTTTTCCCATTCCTCCTTGCAAAACAGCTCGAGCTCAGTGAGGTTGGATGGAGAGCATTTGTGAACAGCAGTTTTCAGTTCTTTCCACAGATTCTCGATTGGATTCAGGTCTGGACTTTGACTTGGCCATTCTAACACCTGGATATGTTTATTTTTGAACCATTCCATTGTAGATTTTGCTTTATGTTTTGGATCATTGTCTTGTTGGAAGACAAATCTCCGTCCCAGTCTCAGGTATTTTGAAGACTGCATCAGGTTTTCTTCCAGAATGGTCCTGTATTTGGCTCCATCCATCTTCCCATCAATTTTAACCATCTTCCCTGTCCCTGCTGAAGAAAAGCAGGCCCAAACCATGATGCTGCCACCACCATGTTTGACAGTGGGGACGTTTTGCATTGTTGCCAAAAAGTTCTATTTTGGTTTCATCTGACCAGAGCACCTTCTTCCACATGTTTGGTGTGTCTCCCAGGTGGCTTGTGGCAAACTTTAAAACAACCCTTTTTATGGATATCTTTAAGAAATGGCTTTCTTCTTGCCACTCTTCCATAAAGGCCAGATTTGTGCAATATACGACTGATTGTTGTCCTATGGACAGAGTCTCCCACCTCAGCTGTAGATCTCTGCAGTTCATCCAGAGTGTTCATGGGCCTCTTGGCTGCATCTCTGATCAGTCTTCTCCTTGTATGAGCTGAAAGTTTAGAGGGACGGCCAGGTCTTGGTAGATTTGCAGTGGTCTGATACTCCTTCCATTTCAATATTATCGCTTGCACAGTGCTCCTTGGGATGTTTAAAGCTTGGGAAATCTTTTTGTATCCAAATCCGGCTTTAAACTTCTTCACAACAGTATCTCGGACCTGCCTGGTGTGTTCCTTGTTCTTCATGATGCTCTCTGCGCTTTTGACGGACCTCTGAGACTATCACAGTGCAGGTGCATTTATACGGAGACTTGATTACACACAGGTGGATTGTATTTATCATCATTAGTCATTTAGGTCAACATTGGATCATTCAGAGATCCTCACTGAACTTCTGGAGAGAGTTTGCTGCACTGAAAGTAAAGGGGCTGAATAATTTTGCACGCCCAATTTTTCAGTTTTTGATTTGTTAAAAAAAGTTTGAAATATCCAATAAATGTCGTTCCACTTCATGATTGTGTCCCACTTGTTGTTGATTCTTCACAAAAAAATACAGTTTTATATCTTTATGTTTGAAGCCTGAAATGTGGCAAAAGGTCGCAAAGTTCAAGGGGGCCGAATACTTTCGCAAGGCACTGTAACTACTTTAACTTTGTACAAGATAACCATAACTATTCTACAGTACTATAAGTAGTGAAACTGATGCTGTTCCTTTTTAGATTTAAAAGTGGTATAGGGAAAGAAACTTTTTTATACTCAGCTGCCATTCTTTGAAAATGTCTTCTGAAGAATTTGAAACTTATAACCTCCATAGGTAGTTTCATGTTCTCATTGAAAAGAACTGGAGCCCGGGGGTACAGGCCTGTCGTAGAAACCCCCTGAGCTGGACCTTCAGGAGACAGGGTAAAAGGATGAAGGAGCAAGAGTAGGAATCTCTGGAAGCAGATGGGAAAGACTGTTGATCAGCAGGATGGGATCCCCCAAAGACATTTCAGCCCCATTCACCAAAGACCTCTGCCTTGACTGGGATGCAGGATCGATAACCGTGGCATCTGCCGGCTCCTCATAAATACAGTTGAAGTCAGAAGTTTACATACACCTTAGCCAAATACATTTAAACTCAGTTTCACAATTCCTGACATTTAATCCTAGTTAAAATGACCTGTCTTAGGTCAGTAAGGATCACCACTTTATATTAAGAATGTGAAATGTCAGAATAATGGTAGAGAGGATGGATTATATCAGTTTTAATTTCTTTCATCACATTCCCAGTGAGTCAGAAGTTTACAGTTTACACTCAATTAGTATTTGGTAGCATTGTCTTTAAATTGCTTAACTTGGGTTAAATGTTTCGGGTAGCCTTCCACAAGCTTCCCACAATAAGTTGGGTGAATTTTGGCCCATTCCTTCTGACAGAGCTGGTGTAACTGAGTCAGGTTTGTAGGCCTCTTTGCTTGCACACGCTTTTCTGCCCACAAATTTTCTATAGGACTGAGGTCAGGGCTTTGTGATGGCCCCTCCAATACCTTGACTTTGTTGTCCTAAAGCCATTTTGCCACAACTTTGGAAGTATGCTTGGGGTCATTGTCCATTTGGAGGATCCATTTGCGACCAAGCTTTAACTTAGATGACTGATGTCTTGAGATGTTTCTTCAATATATCCACATATATCCACATAATTTTCCAACCTCATGATGCCATCTATTTTGTGAAGTGCACCAGTCCCTCCTGCAGCAAAACACCCCCACAACATGATTCTGCCACCCCCGCTTCACGGTTGGGATGGTGTTCTTCAGCTTGCAAGCCTCCCCCTTTTTTTTAAAACAATGGTCATTATGGCCAAACAGTTCTATTTTTGTTTCATCAGACCAGAGGATATTTCTCCAAAAAGTACGATATTTGTCCCCATGTGCAGTTGCAAACCGTAGTCTGGCTTTTTTATGGCGGTTTTGGAGCAGTGGCTTCTTCCTTGCTGAGCGGCCTTTCAGGTTATGTCGATATAGGACTCGTTTCACTGTGGATATAGATACTTTGTACCGGTTTCCTCCAGCATCTTCACAAGGTCCTTTGCTGTTGTTCTGGGATTGATTTGCACTTTTCGCACCAAAGTACATTCATCTCTAGGAGACAGAACGTGTCTCCTTCCTGAGTGGTATGATGGCTGCGTGGTCCCATGGTGTTTATACTTGCATACTATTTTTTGCACAGATGAACGTGGTACCTTCAGGCATTTGGAAATTGCTCCCAAGGATGAACCAGACTTGTGGAGGTCTACAATTATATTTTCTGTGGTCTTGGCTGATTTATTTAGATTTTCCCATGATGTCAAGCAAAGAGGCACTGAGTTTGAAGGTAGGCCTTGAAATGCATCCACAGGTACACCTCCGATTGACTCAAATGATGTCAATTAGCCTATCAGAAGCCTCTAAAGCCATGACATCATTTTCTGGAATTTTCCAAGCTGTTTAAAGGTACAGTCAACTTAGTGTATGTAAACTTCTGACCCACTGGAATTGTGACACAGTGAATTACAAGTGAAATAATCTGTCTGTAAACAACTGTTGGAAACATTACTTGTGTCATGCACAAAGTAGATGTCCTAACCAACTTGCCAAAACTATAGTTTGTTAACAAGACATTTGTGGAGTGGTTGAAACACAAGTTTTAATGACTCCAACCTATGTGTATGTAAACTTCCGACTTCAACTGTATTTAGTCTAACTTACCGATATTGAATATTATGTTTTTATCTTGAGGTGGTCTACATAGCTGTGTTCAGTCCCCCATCTTGTGTCCAGTCCGCCATAAGCTGACAGTTTCCAAATTGTACAATTTGGCCGGTAAATATTATCCTGGAACTGTACAACATAGGTGCAGCTCCTACCTACCCTTACCACCTGGAACCCTGGTACTAAACACCTCCCTCTGCAACTGGATCCTGGACTTCCTGACAGGCCGCCCCTAGGTGGTAAAGGTAGGTAACAACACATCCGCCACGCTGATCCTCAACACGGGGGCCCCTCAGGGGTGCCTGCTCAGTCCCCTCAGTCCCCTTCATTCATGACTGCACAGCCAGGCACGTCTCCAACACCATCATTACGTTTGCCGATGACACAACAGTGGTAGGCCTGATCACCGACAACGACGATACAGCCTATAGGGAGGTCAGAAACCTGGCCGTTTGGTGCCAGAACAACAACCTCTCCCTCAACATGATCAAGACAAACGAGATGATTGTGGACTACAGCAAAATGAGGGCCGAGCACACACCCCCCAAGACCTATTCCCCCTCAGGAGACTGAAAAGATTTGGCATGGGTCCTCAGATCCTCAAAAAGGTTCTACAGCTGGGGGTAGAGCTGTTTAGAAGCCTCTTGGACCTAGACTTGGTGCCTCCCCACTTTTTTAACACTGCTGCTACTCTGTTATTTTCTATGCATAGTCACTTTAATAACTCTACCTACATGGACATATTACCTCAATTACCTTGACAAACCGGTACCCCCGCACATTGACTCTGTATCGGTACCCCCTGTATATAGCCTCGCTATTGTTATTTTACTGCTGCTCTTTAATTATTTTTAACTTTTATTTCTTATTCTTATTTTTTTTCAACTGTATTGTTGGTTAGATCTTGTACGTAAGCATTCCACTGTAAGGTCTACACACACCTGTTGTATTCCCGCGTATGTGACAAATAACATTTGATTTGACATTGGAATGTTCACCGTAGTCTCTGAAGGTGTAACCGCAAATCTGGAAAAGCACATTTCCTCATATGGCGGAAAGTGGTAGACGCAATTATGAAAAAGATTTGTTAAAATACACACAAATAAAATTGGTTTGCGAGGAATCAGCTAAAAGTCAATCAATCCACACAGTGTGATAGTTAGTTAGATTGAATCACACCGTTTGTAGGATCACCACAGTTATAGGCAGCAAGCCAGAACCCAACCACAGACTAGAAACCAGCCAGCACTAGGACCCACAATAAACACAACCAAGGCACAAAACTCGCCAGCAAAACAATAGCATGTGATTAAATGCTGGGGCTCATCAAAACAGCAACGCAACGGAGGCCATTTTACAGTATGATAGCCAGGAGAGAAGCACCTTGGAGGGGGTGTATTTTATATCTGTTTTTATTATGGATCCCCATTACTCTTCCTTGGGTCCAGCAAAATTAATGCAATTATATAATTATAAAAACATTACAATACATTCAACAACAGATTTCACAAAATATTAAGTGTGTGTGCTCAGGCCCCTACTCTACCACCACAAATCAACAACACAAAATCCATGTGTACGTGTGCGTCTATTATTGTGTGTTTGTATGCATGTGTCTGTGTTTGTGTTGCTTCACAGTCCCCTCTGTTCCATAAGGTGTATTTTTATGTTTTTTTTTTAAATCAGATTTTACTGCTTGCATGAGTTACTTGATGTGAAATAGAGTTCCATGTAGTCGTGGCTCGAAGTTGTACTGTGCGCCTCCCATAGTCTGTTCTGGACTTGGGGACTGTGAAGAGACCTCTGGTGGCATGTCTTGTGGGGTATGCATGGGTGTCTGAGCTGTGTGTCAGTAGTTCAAACAGACAGCTCGGTGCATTCAACATGTCAATATCTCACAAATACAAGTAGTGATGAAGTCAATGCATATGATTGCTAGCTCTCTGTGTATATCTAAGGACCAGCCGTGCTGCCCTTTTCTGAGACAACTGCAATTTTCCTGCAAAGTCCCTCTTTGTGGCATCTGACCACACGACTGAACAGTAGTCCAGGTGCGACAAAAAGAGGGCCTGTAGGACCTGGCTTGTTGATAGTGCTGTTAAGAAGGCAGAACAGCGCTTTATTATTGACAGACTTCTCCCCATCTTTGCTACTGTTGTATCAACATGTTTTGACCATGACAGTTTGCAAGGGTTACTCCAAGCAGTTTAGTCACCTCAACTTGCTCAATTTCCACATTATTCATTATAAGATTTAGTTGAGGTTTATTGAATGATTTGTCTCAAATACAACGCTTTTTGAAATATCTAGGACTAATTTATTATTTGCTACCCATTCTGAAACTAACTGCAGCACTTGTTAAGTGTTGCAGTCATTTCAGTCACTGTAGTAGCTGACATCTATAGTGTTGAGTCATCCGCATACATAGACACACTGGCTTTAATTAAAGTAAAGATTGAAACAAGTAAGGAGCCTAGGCAGCTGCCATGGGGAATTCCATTAAAGAACACCCTCTGTGTTCTGTTATATAGGTAACTCTTTATCCACAATATAGCAGGGGGTGTAAAGCCAGAACACATACATTTTTCCAGCAGCAGACTATGATCGATAATGGCAAAAGCTGCACTTAAGTCTAATAAAACAGCCCCCCCAAACTTTTAATCATAAATCTCTCTCAGCCAATCATCAGTCATTTGTGTAAGTGCTGTGCTTGTTGAGTGTCCTTCCCTATAAGGGTGCTGAAAGTCTGTTGTCAATTTGTTTACTGTGAAATAGCATTGTATCTGGTCAAATACAACTTTTCCAGAAGTTTACTAAGGGTTGGTAACAGGCTGATTGGTTGGCTATTTGAGCCAGTAAAGGGGGCTTTACTAATCTTAGGTAGGGGAATGACTTATGCTTCTCTCCAGGCCTGAGGTCACACACTTTCTAGTAGGCTTAAATTGAAGATATGACAAATAGGAGTGTCAATATCGTCTATCCTCAGTAATGTAGTTTTCAGTACAGGCCGGTGGAAGCCGGAAGGGAGGCAAATGCTACACCGGGCTGAAGGAGAGTGAAAAATAGTAAATCCAAGTAGGCTAAATCTACTTGAAGGGGAGAACAGTAACTAGCCACATAATTTACTCAGTTGACAGCAATTACAGGGAGGAGGAAAAGAGGAAGGGAGAAGGAGGAACGTGCACTGCCCACAGCCTACCAAGGTTGAAAAGAAGGGATGTCTACTGCTCTAACTTGTGAGAGAGAAAGAGGGAGGGAGCATGAGAAAGGGGAGGGGGACAGAGGGAGGGATGGAGAGAAATGGGAGGGAGAGAGGAAAATGGAGGGAAAGAGATGAGGAGGGAGGGAGAGAAAAAGGGGCAGGAGAGAGGGGAGAGGAGTAATGTGCTCTACCAAGGTTGCCCCTTGTAGCTCAGTTGGTAGACCAGTATGAAAATGTATGCACTCACTACTGTAAGTCGCTCTGGATAAGTGTGTCTGTCCACAGACCACCAAGGTTGAAAAGAAGCGATGCCTACTGCTCTAACAGGCGATATGTTTTGTACTTTCCAACACAGACTGGAAGCCATCTTCCATTCACCTTCATCGGGCAGAAGAGATTGGGATGCCATCAAGGGTGTAAGAAAATCTGATGCAGACAACACTCGTATTTTAGCTAGTTGGATCGTTCTTGAATTGACATTTCACTAAGCCCCACCCCAGAATTTTGGGCAACTAATCACAGTGCTCCAATGGAGAAACAGAGAGACTGAAAAACAGCTTCTATTCTTAAGGCCATCAGACTATTCCACCCAGTTACATATTCCTGCACCTTAGATAGAGGCTGCTGCTCTATATACATAGACTTGAAATCACTGGCCACTTTAATAATGGAACACTAGTCATTAATAATGCCTACATATCTTTCTTTACCCATCTCATATGTACAGTGCCTTGCGAAAGTATTCGGCCCCCTTGAACTTTGCGACCTTTTGCCACATTTCAGGCTTCAAACATAAAGATATAAAACTGTATTTTTTTGTGAAGAATCAACAACAAGTGGGACACAATCATGAAGTGGAACGACATTTATTGGATATTTCAAACTTTTTTAACAAATCAAAAACTGAAAAATTGGGCGTGCAAAATTATTCAGCCCCCTTAAGTTAATACTTTGTAGCGCCACCTTTTGCTGCGATTACAGCTGTAAGTCACTTGGGGTATGTCTCTATCAGTTTTGCAGATCGAGAGACTGACATTTTTTCCCATTCCTCCTTGCAAAACAGCTCGAGCTCAGTGAGGTTGGATGGAGAGCATTTGTGAACAGCAGTTTTCAGTTCTTTCCACAGATTCTCGATTGGATTCAGGTCTGGACTTTGACTTGGCCATTCTAACACCTGGATATGTTTATTTTTGAACCATTCCATTGTAGATTTTGCTTTATGTTTTGGATCATTGTCTTGTTGGAAGACAAATCTCCGTCCCAGTCTCAGGTCTTTTGCAGACTCCATCAGGTTTTCTTCCAGAATGGTCCTGTATTTGGCTCCATCCATCTTCCCATCAATTTTAACCATCTTCCCTGTCCCTGCTGAAGAAAAGCAGGCCCAAACCATGATGCTGCCACCACCATGTTTGACAGTGGGGATGGTGTGTTCAGCTGTGTTGCTTTTACGCCAAACATAACGTTTTGCATTGTTGCCAAAAAGTTCAATTTTGGTTTCATCTGACCAGAGCACCTTCTTCCACATGTTTGGTGTGTCTCCCAGGTGGCTTGTGGCAAACTTTAAACAACACTTTTTATGGATATCTTTAAGAAATGGCTTTCTTCTTGCCACTCTTCCATAAAGGCCAGATTTGTGCAATATACGACTGATTGTTGTCCTATGGACAGAGTCTCCCACCTCAGCTGTAGATCTCTGCAGTTCATCCAGAGTGATCATGGGCTCTCTGATCAGTCTTCTCCTTGTATGAGCTGAAAGTTTAGAGGGACGGCCAGGTCTTGGTAGATTTGCAGTGGTCTGATACTCCTTCCATTTCAATACTATCGCTTGCACAGTGTTCCTTGGGATGTTTAAAGCTTGGGAAATCTGTTTGTATCCAAATCCGGCTTTAAACTTATTCACAACAGTATCTCGGACCTGCCTGGTGTGTTCCTTGTTCTTCATGATGCTCTCTGCGCTTTTAACGGACCTCTGAGACTATCACAGTGCAGGTGCATTTATACGGAGACTTGATGACACACAGGTGGATTGTATTTATCATCATTAGTCATTTAGGTCAACATTGGATCATTCAGAGATCCTCACTGAACTTCTGGAGAGAGTTTGCTGCACTGAAAGTAAAGGGGCTGAATAATTTTGCACGCCCAATTTTTCAGTTTTTGAAAAAAGTTTGAAATATCCAAAAAATGTCGTTCCACTTCATGATTGTGTCCCACTTGTTGTTGATTCTTCACAAAAAAATACAGTTTTATATCTTTATGTTTGAAGCCTGAAATGTGGCAAAAGGTCGCAAAGTTCAAGGGGGCCGAATACTTTCGCAAGGCACTGTATATACTGTATTCTATTCTATTGTATTTTTATCTATGCCACTCCGACATTGCTCGCTCAATGCTGTCCCCTCTCATTGAGTAAATCAAGTTGAAGGCCGACCGGGGTACTACAGGCTGCCATTAGCAACTAAATGAACTTATTCTGTGTGCGATTTTAAATTGGTGTATTCTACTGTTCTTACTCTCAACAGTAAGTTGAGACTCCGACTGAGTTCCTAAAAAATGTATAACAAATCAAACAAAATTTGGGTCAG
The DNA here is from genome assembly GCF_013265735.2 of Oncorhynchus mykiss. NCBI lineage: Eukaryota > Metazoa > Chordata > Actinopteri > Salmoniformes > Salmonidae > Oncorhynchus > Oncorhynchus mykiss. The sequence goes on along the minus strand of NC_048584.1, from coordinate 27,545,546 downwards.
GGACCCCATAGCAGCCGCTGAGCCCTAAGCGGTCACTTGGTGGCAAGAGCCGGCTCCGCACCACTCCTTTCGTAGTTTTTGTGATTATTGAACAGAGACAACATGATAGGAGGAGAGATAGTGCTAGAGCAGTGGGTCGGATTTCAACCCATACTTGCAGCGTACACAGAGGCAGGGACTTAGACCATTGGACTACTCCAGGCCACAGTTAAGTATCTTTTTTTTTTTTTTTTTTAATATGTCATATACACTACATGAGCAAAAGTATGTGGATACCTGCTCGTCCAAAATCTCATTCCAAAGTCATGGGATTAATGTGGAGTTGGTCCCCATTTTGCTGCTATAACAGCCTCTTCTCTTCTGGGAAGACTTTCCACTAGATGTTGGAACATTGAGGCGGGGAATTGCTTCCATTCAGCCACAAAAGCATTAGTGAGGTCGGGCACTGATGTTTGGCGATTAGGCCTGGCTCGCAGTCGCCGTTCCAATTTATCCCAAAGATGTTCGATGGAGTTGAGGTCAGGACTCCGTGCAGGCCAGTCGTTCTTCCACACCGATCTCAACAAACCATTTTTGGGCTTTGTGCACAGGGGAATTGTCATGCTGGACCAGGTAAGGGCCTTCCTTAAACTGTTGCCACAAAGTATGCTGTAGCGTTAAGATTTCCCTTCACTGGAACTAAGTGGCCTAGCCCGAACCATGAAAAAGATCCCCAGACCATTATTCCTCCTCCACCAAACTTTACAGTTGACAGTATGCATTCAGGCAGGTAGTGTTCTTCTGGCATCCTCAAAACCCAGATTTGTCCATCGGACTGCCAGATGGTGAAGCGTGATTCATCATTCCAGAGAACGCGTTTCCACTGCTCTAGAGTTCAATGGCGGCAAGCTTACACCCCTCCAGCCGATGCTTGGCGGAATGGTGCCAGGAAGATAACCTTTCCCTCAACAAAACAAAGGAGCTGATCATGGACTTCAGGAGACAGCAGAGGGAGCACGCCCCCATCCACGTCGACGGGAACGCAGTGGAGAAGGTGAAAAGCTTCAAGATCCTCAGTGTACACATCACTGACAATCTGAAATGGTCCACACACACAGACAGTGTGGTGAAGGAGGCGCAACAATGCCTATTCAACCTCAGGAAGCTGAAGAAATTCGTATTGGCCCCTAAGACCCTCACAAACTTTTACAGATGCATAATTGAGAGCATCCTGTGCTGCATCATCCATCGCCTGGTACTGCAACTGCTCTGCCCGCAACCGCAGGGCTCTCCAGAAGGTGGTGCAGTCTGCCCAACGCATCCCTGGGGGAACACTGCCTCCCCTCCAGGACACTTAAAGCACCTGATATCACATGAAGGCCAAAAAGATCAAGGACATCAACCACCCGAGCCACAGCCTGTTCACCCCGCTATCATCCAGAAGGTGAGGTCAGTACAGCTGCATTAAAGCTGGGACCAAGAGACTGAAAAACAGGCCATCAAACTGTTAAATATCTATCACTAGCCAGCCTCCACCCAGTACTTGAGGTCGACCGATGATGATTTTTTAACGCCGATACCGATTATTGGAGGACCAAAAAAAGCTGATACCGATTAAATCGGCCGATTTTTTAATATTTTTTATTTGTAATAATGACAATTACAACAATACTGAATGAACACTTATTTTAACGCAATATAATACATCAATAAAATCAATTTAGCCTCAAATAATAAATAATGCAAAAACAAAGTGTTGGAGAAGAAAGTAAAAGTGCAATATGTGCCATGTAAGAAAGCTAACGTTTAAGTTAAGCTAACGTTTAAGCTCAGAACATGAGAACATATGAAAGCTGGTGGTTCCTTTTAACATGAGTCTTCAATATTCCCAGGTAAGAAGTTTTAGGTTGTAGTTATTATAGGACTATTTATCTCTATACGATTTGTATTTCATATACATTTTACTATTAGCGCGCACCCCGCTAACTAGCTAGCCATTTCACATTGGTTACACCAGCCTAATCTCGGGAGTTGATAGGCTTGAAGTCATAAACAGCGCAACGCTTGAAGCATTGTGAAGAGCTGCTGGCAAAATGCACGAAAGTGCTGTTTGAATGAATGCTTACGAGCCTGCTGGTGCCTACCATCGCTCAGTCAGACTGCTCTATCAAATCATAGACTTAATTATAACATAATAACACACAGAAATACGAGCCTTAGGTCATTAATATGGTTGAATTCGGAAACTATAATTTCGAAAATAAAACGTTTCTTTCTTCAGTGAAATACGGAACCGTTCCGTATAATTTTTCTAACGGATGGCATCCCTAAGTCTAAATATTGCTGTGATATTGCACAACCTTCAATGTTATGTCATAATTACGTAAAATTCTGGCAAATTAGTTTGCAATGAGCCAGGCGGCCCAAACTGTTGCATATACCCTGACTGCAATGAACACGAGAAGTGACACAATTTCACCTGGCTAATATTGCCTGCTTTCTTTTAGCTAAATATGCAGGTTTAAAAATATATACTTCTGTGTATTGATTAAGAAAGGCATTGATGTTTATGGTTAGGTACACGTTGGAGCAACAACAGTCCTTTTTCGTAATATCATCAACCATGTGTAGTTGTAGCTCCTTTGTTTTGTTGAGGGAAAGGTTATCTTCCTGGCACCATTCCGCCAAGCATCGGCTGGAGGGGTGTAACCATAACTAGTGATTATGATTGATTGTTTTTAATAAGATAAGTTTAAAATGCTAGCTAGCAACTTACCTTGGCTTCTTACTGCATTCGCGTAACAGGCAGGCTCCGTCGTGAAGCAGGTGGTTAGAGCGTTGGACTAGTTAACCGTAAGGTTGCAAGATTGAATCCCTGAGCTGACAAGGTGAAAAAAATCTGTCGTTCTGCCCCTGAACAAGGCAGTTAACCCACCGTTCCTAGGCCGTCATTGAAAATAAGAATGTGTTCTTAACTGACTTGCCTCGTTAAATAAAGTTGTAATTAAAAAAAAAAAAGTGTATTTTTAAATTGGCGTCCAAAAATACCGATTTCCAATTGTTATGAAAACTTGAAATCAGCCCCAATTAATCACCCATCCCGATTAATCGGTCGACCTCTACCCAGTACCCTGTCCTGAACTTAGCCACTGTCACTAGCCGGCTACCCCCCCAGTTACTCAAACCTGCTGCCCTATGGACATAGACATGGAATCACTGGTCACTTTAATAATGGAACACTAGTCACCGTAATGTTTACATACTGTATTCTAGTCAATGCCACTGCGACATTGCTGGTCGTAATGTTTATATGTTTCTTAATTCCATTATTTTACTTTTAGATGTGTGAATTGTTAGATACTACTGCACTGTTGGAGGTAGGAACACAAGCATTTCACTACACCCGCAAAAACATATCTTAAATGTGTATGCGACCAATAAAAATAAATGGTGATCTTAGGCTTGTGCGTGGCTGCTCAGCCATGGAAACCCATTTCATGAAGCTCCCAACAAAGTTATTGTGCTGATGTCGCTTCCAGAGGCAGTTTGGAACTCGGTGGCATCCTATGACGGTACCATGTTGAAAGTCACTGAGCTCTTCAATAAGACAGACCATTCTACTCAAATGTTTGTCTATGGAAGTTGCATGGCTGTGTGCTCAATTGAATACACCGGTCAGCAACGGGTGTGGCTGAAATAGCCGAATCCACTCATTTAAAGGGATGTCCATATGACACTATATATACAAAAGTATCTCTCAAATCCATGAAAATGAACTTCTTGGCCAAGTGAACATGCAGAAGAGTCACTGCATTTTGGGAGGTATGGGGCCTTTGAGGAGGGGGACACCTTCTCTGTGTCATTTCCAGGGGAAGAGGGGGCTGGAAAGCAGACATACTGTACACATATTTAGTAATTGTAGAATATTCCTACTGTATAGTACTTGTTACATTTACTCAGATTTGTTAATTATTAAACTAGGATGTAACACAGACAGTATATTAGTGCTCAGTCCTAGTAAGTGATACATAATGGGAAGAAAACTTTAGTTCAAAATAACATCACATATGGCAAAAAGTCTAAAAAGTGTTTATTGTAAGATGTTACATTTAGAATGTATTTATTTCTCTAGCAGCACTATTTAAATGACACAGATATTCAAGGTCAGTTACAAGATTGGCATTTTTTTCTTTTGCAAGGTGTTGCTTTGTAAACAAAGAAAAAAAAACTGAACTTTACATCATATGCTTACCACAATTTGACAATTTCTAACAAAGATGTTCCATATGTTAAAAAATAAGTAAACATTAAGAAACACTGTCTTTTGAGTTAGAAAACAAATGAAATATAGACCAGTTAAAATAAATAAAACAAAACAACAAAACAGCAAATGTGAATGGCATTATTCAACAAAAATGTTACAATTTCATCATTACCGGATATATACACCACATAAGTCTTTTAAAAATCTATTTTTCCAATTCTGTTTAGGGTGGGAGCACAGGTTCTCTGAAATATTACAAAATGTTGACCTGCTTGACAAAGATTCAAACAAAGCCCCAATAATTGTTCAGTACTTGTTAATTATATAAACGTATAACTTGAATGCATAACTTGAATGTTTTATCTCAAATGACAAATGAGTTGACTAATGTCAAGGTTGTGTGTGAAAATGAATTTTGAGGAGGAAAAGTGAAATACGTTTTCCTTTTTTTCCACATGGGCCTACGACAGTGAAGTGAAGAGGGTGGGTTTATGACAGGCTATTCTGTGTTTGTTACAAACAAACCGCAAGAAACAACACCATCAAAACCCAACAAAGATATTCCTTCCCTACATGTCTAGAAATGGACCGAGAGGACCATTTCAGCCTTCGGTAAATGTTTTGGCACATTCTAGCAGAGAAAGCAACTATAAGCAACAGGAGAACGTTTGGCAACTTCACATGCACTCCGTAGATAAAATTAGATTTACATGACCAAATTATATCAGGTAGAATGACAGCCTATAACAACCACCTAGAATCAGGAAACCCAGTGCTTATTTAAACCAATAGCCCGGTGTGATTTTGTCATAGATTGTCATATTAATACTGTCATGCTGAGAAAGGAAAATAGTGACTGACAAGATACTTGATGCGTAGAACGTCTCAATGCTCACCAATCCATGACTTCCTAAACACAACCCCTCCAATTACAGTAGGCTATGCCCCTTTTAAAGAAGATATTTGTCACTGTGAAAGAGGGCAGCTACAATAGCACAGATAATGTCAAACTTAGGGGTCAGTAAAGGGTGTCCACTAAATTACTGGAGTCACTTTCATATGCCACTTCGTAGCTTGAATGTCACTGTCTTTCTTGAATATATGAAGCACCTAAATATTTACATTACATATCTCAAATGTTTGCTTTCATTACATTTCCATAGCAAGATCTTTTAACAGCTCAACAAGACAAAATAAAAAGTCACATAACAGCCTGCTCAATAAATTGTTACATGGAAATTAACAGCAAATGTGACTTGTAGAAGTCATTATTGACTTGCCCTGGCAACACTCTCAAGAGATAGCTATAGCGTTCACAATCATCAATGGTTGTCGTACAACAATCCCTCTTGATGCCCTTGAGAGTTCAATTGAGCGTTCCCAAACACGTGTTAAATGGCCTTTAGATAAAAGTTATAGAGTCATGCAACTGCATTCTGTCAAATCATCTGAAGCAACCTACTGTTATCATATGGGGGGGTAGTTTTTTGTTAGCGCATAGATAAACAGCACACTACCATTTCCACTCCACATCCCCTGGTGGCAGCAGCAATCGGGCCATATGCTGTGCCAAGCCTTGATAAGCAAACAGGTGGGGGCAATCAGGGATCGACAGAGAGAGGTGGACATGAGATTCTCGGCCGGACAGTGTTTTGTCTCTTTAGTTTTGGACATGCCTTTTTGCAGTTTCCTTTTTGTTTGTATTTATTTTCATCAACATAAACTGAACACACAATCATCTGCTTGGGCTGGCTGACCAGAGTGAAAACAGAGCCATCCCTGGACCCAGAAAAAATGGGCTGTCTCCTGGGGCAAGTGCATACAACACGGTCCACATACTCTTGACTTCTCAGGTTAACAAACACATTAAAATCAGGTTACAGACCATTTAGCTAGGCCTAGGACCCCTAGACTTAGCGAGTGTAGCAATATCAGTAGGCCAGCTAGCTGGTTTCGTAACACTACAATAATCTAATCTCATTCATATGAATAGGATTAAAGTCATTCAGGCAATTGACAAGAATATACTAAAAAAAGACTTAGATATTTATATTGTCAATATTAGTGAAACATACTAGAAGTCAAATAATCTCTCAAAAGAGTTCTAACGTTACTAACTGTCTGCATAATGCAATACTTTAATACATACTCATACAGTATTGTTTATGGTAAATAACTGAATTATTATTTTATTTAGCAAAAGCATGCTGAATATAAAATAGAACTTTCAATTACTTGAGTGACCTTTAAAAGAGTTATTTTAATTCCAGATCATTGATGGTATCTACAAAGGCATTGCGAAAAGAAGGTTCTGGCATTCTAAATCAATAAACATGCTCTGATTGCCTCACCAGTTGTGTATGTTGAAGAGAAATACCTGTACAAAGCGATCCCTATCATCCCAAAGCAAGACACAATTGTCATGAATGCCTCTGATCGAGGTAAAATGTGTGTTTGAGGATTCTCCTTCCTACTCTTTTGCTATCGCTATCTGGAGTGAGACCGGTTTACATAAACAATACAGCAACGTTCTATATCGATGCCGGTTTCTGAGTCTGGTCACAGCCAGTTCCATAAAGTGAGATAAGGGACATTATGTTGAAGAGCAAGGACAAAAGGGCAAAAACATTACGGAGAACATTAAACTATGGAGAAAACCTGCCACTTACAGTTTACAGACATGCTGCCTCCCAACAGCCCACATCATACATGTATCTAATCTCATGATTTAAGCTTTCTCCCAGTCTCAAAGTGTTATTATTCAGCCATTAGGAAGCAATCCAAACTATTATTTAGCTTGTGGTGAAGAGGTAACCAGTTCCAACGCTCTATCTAAATGTTAAAAAATAAGGTAAATTGGCCTCCTGGGTGGCGCAGTGGTTAAGCGCTGTACTGCAGAGCCAGCTCTGCCATCAGAGTCCCTGGGTTCGCGCCCAGGCTCTGTCGTAACCGGCCGCGACCGGGAGGTCCGTGGGGCGACGCACAATTGGCCTAGCATCGTCCGGGTTAGGGAGGGATTGGTCGGTAGGGATATCCTTGTCTCATCGCGCACCAGCGACTCCTGTGGCGGGCCGGGCGCAGTGCGCGCTAACCAAGGTTGCCAGGTGCACGGTGTAGCCTCCGACACATTGGTGCGGCTGGCTTCCGGGTTGGATGTACGGCTCCGACACATTGGTGCGGCTGGCTTCCGGGTTGGTTGGGTTGTGTATCGGAGGACACATGACATTCAGCCTTCGTCTCTCCCGAGCCCGTACGGGAGTTGTAGCGATGAGACAAGATAGTAGCTACTACAACAATTGGATACCACGAAATTGGGGAGAAAAAGGGGTAAAATTCTAAAAAAATAATATAAAAAAAAATAAGTTAAATTTACTATACCCATTTTTAACATGAATCCACTGCAATGTTACACAAATTCTATGGATTGTTTATGGATTAATTAGCTACCCAGCATTCCGAAAACCTTTTTATAACAGAAGAAGTGTTTAACTGAAATATACTGTCAGCTGCAACTGTGTTAAAACAGTGTAAGTGTTTCTTTGGTATTTGTATAAAAAAAACTTGATATAAAAGTAAAGTTCCAAAAGGTTTCCAAAACCATATCAGAAGTAGGGATTATCGACATTTAGACAGAGCTTCAGGACTGGTTACACATTCCCTGCCGCAAAATAATAGTTTGGATGGGAGCCAAAGGACTGTATATAGCCATTTGTAACAAGGAACAAGAATTAGGCCTACAGGATCATGTTAAACAAACGGTGCTCAGTTTTAAGCAGACAGTGAATAATCAGAATAGTACAATATCCGAGGAACTAGTCTAGCAGTTAGTGCTCTTGAGATCATGGCCTGAATCACTGACGGACACCTGTGGTGGTAATATTGACCAATGATATTTTGTTGTTGAAAATAGCCTTCTTTCTTTGGTAATTCCTGAAAAGCCTCATCAATGTACTGTATCTTTGTAGATGATTGGACATTGGAAATCAGTTGAGAGATGAGATGGGAGTAAGGTATGGATGACACTTAACAGAGGACAAAATCGGTGTGGCCAACAGACAAAACAGGTGGAATCTAATGCTGTTCCCCACATTCTTTCAATATCATTTTGTCAACTTGATTACACTGTAATGTTTAGGTCTTGTGACAGTTTTACATAAGAATTCTTAATGGTTTTTAATTGTTGTGGACAATGCATTGGAGGCAGCATTTCTGAAGGCATGGTAGGTGACAGACTATAGAAACCCAAAGCTGAAGTAAGTCAATTGTATGTAATTTCATGAAAAGCCAGTATCTTTGTTTGCACAGCTATACTTCCCCATTCTCAAATATGGACGCATATAAAAAGGTACCTGTGACAGAAAACTATCTGGTATTGCCAATTCCCAAAATCATTCTACAATTTATATTACAACAAAATCTATGTAATGTATACTATTAGACAAAACCCAGCAAGACAAGTTCACTCATAATATTTATTATCATAGCATTATTTCAATCAATGTTTGTGTGGTAGGGTGACAGTGAGTCACCACTAATGTCCCTTCGTGGACATTACAAATGGTTTCTAATGGAGTTAGAGGAAAGAGAATAATTAAAACATGTTTAGCGCTTAGAGAAAAAAAAATTAACAATTAAACAAATGAATAAGACAGGTGTTTATAGGCATGACCCTTTGAAAGCAAGTACCCAAGCTCTCTCAGTATCTGAACATAAAGCTAACCCAGTGGACAAAAAAATGTACATCGGACCAGAGGCGGCTTGCCCATAGGGGGCTTGTCTTGTGTAAAAAAATATATATACACACTACCATTCAAAAGTTTGGGGTCACTTACAAATGTCCTCGTTTTTGAAAGAAAAGCACACTCCAGGATGCTGGCCTTCTAGACAGAGTTCCTCTGTCCAGTGTCTGTGTTCTTTTGCCCATCTTAAATCTTTTATTTTTATTGGCCAGTCTGAGATAAGGCTTTTTCTTTGCAACTACCTAGAAGGCCAACATCTCGGAGTTGCCTCTTCACTGTTGATGTTGAGACTGGTGTTTTGCGGGTACTATTTAATGAAGCTGCCAATTGAGGACTTGTGAGGCGTCGGTTTCTTAAACTAAATGTATTTGTCCTCTTGCTCAGTTGTGCATTGGGGCCTCCCACTACTCTTTCTATTCTGGTTAGAGATAGTTTGCGCTGTTCCGTGAAGGGAGTAGTACCCAGCATTGTACGAGATCTTCCCGCATGGAATAGCCTTCATTTCTCAGAACAAGAATAGACAAGTTTAGGGAGAAAGTTCTTTGTTTCTGGCCAATTTGAGCCTGTAATCGGACCCACAAATGCTTACGCTCCAGATACTCATCTTGTCTAAAGAAGACCAGTTTTATTGCTTCTTTAAATCAGAACAACAGTTTTCAGCTGTGCTAACATAATTGCAAAAGGGTTTTCCAATGATCTATTAGCCTTTTCAAATGATCAACTTGGATTAGCTAACACAACATGCCATTGGAACACAGGAGTGATGGTTGCTGATAATGGGCCTCTGTACGCATATGTAGATATTCCATATAAAATCAGCCGTTTCCAGCTACAATAGTCATTTACAACATTAACAATGTCTATAAAAGTATTTCTGATCAATTTGATGTTATTTTAATGGACAATTTTCTTTGCTTTTCTTTCAAAATCAAGAACATTTCTAAGTGACCCCAAACTTTTGAACGGTAGTGTGTGTATATATATATATATATTATTTTCTCTGTAATACTACTAGCCACCTTGCAATTTTACGAAGTTGTCTTTAGCTAGCCCAGATTGGAAACCAATCTCCCAACCTCATAACTAGCTACCAAGAAGCCATTTCAGGCTATCAATCAAGTTAGAGTAGCTAGCTTGTCTATCTATCTTAGCTGGCATGCCTGCTGGCAAAGTTGGTAGACTTTAGAAAAGCAAGCAATAACTAAAAGTACTGATTAAGATTCTCATTCCTTTCAATCTTTTACCCAGATTTCAGCAGAGAAGCATATTTATTTTATTTTAAAAGAGCCACCAGTCAGGAAGACACCGACAGCTCAAGGGGTATGATTAGATATACAGAAAAATACTTATGGGTCTAGTGACCATTAAAACCCCGCTTGGACATAATAATGTAGTACCACATTAAATCTTAAAAGGGAACATTAACAAGACAACTGAAATGTGATGTCATTAGCGAACGTACTTATTGAAAATGTTAATTCAGCCAGTCAGTAGTAATATTAGTTATTAGTTCAATGTATTGTCATTAATGAGTTATTAATGCGTTGTGTGCAGTCGAAGAAAAACTGCACCCTTATATCTACAGAATTTTACCACGACATCATGGCTCTTGTACAGCTATTTCAGTCTTATTACATTCCGGTGGTCTGACAAAAAAGGCCAAGTACCAAAGTAGCCTACAGGTTTGGAGGATTGGGAAAGCAACCAAGAGGTAGATGTTTCTGTTCTTGTGGATTTAACATCTTTGTTTAAGTGACTAAAATAGCCCTTCAACCTTTGTGAATGTGACTACGAAGCACCCTTGGAAACAACAATAAACAAGACTGTCCCTTGATTGTACAGTAGAAATGTTTTGAAATTCGAAATGGTAGGATTGCAAATGACAATATGGGTTACGTACAGCAATAATGACATTGAATAGCTCCTTGGATAAAGAGATGCTCATTGGCCTGAAAGAAAACACTGAATGGATAATAAAGCCTCTATGGATGAAGGAGTCTCGGACTAGTCAATCAGTCAACAGGTGTATTTTGCAGTGAACTGTCATCTCACCAAGATGTCATAACACAGCCACAGGTCAGACAACACACATATTTATTTGTATTTATCAAGTGTTGGGTTTTTTTCAACACGAAGGCATATACTATTTTCTCTGAATATTACTTGTTATATATTTATATAGAAACAAAACTAAGGGTACATTTTTGCTGAATAAGATATGAATATCAGCAAAGGGCAATGTAAACCATGTTCCATCAAACTTAACCTATCCTTTCCCATATTTCAACAGTAACATCTTTGCATAGGCAAAATGAGATTAGCCCTTTAAACAGTGAATTTCCTGAATTATTTATATGTCTAAAAATCTTTTTCCAGTTGAACACAATTAAACAAACAAAAAAGTTAACTAGGCTAATCGTCCTTTAACGCTTAATACATATATTTTCTGTGCACATTTTGTTTACAGTGTTAGGCTTCAAGTAGATCTAAAAACAAAGTGTACATTGACAACTAGATGTGAAATAAATTAACCAATATGAGAGGTAGTGAAATCCCTAATGAAAGTTAAAGGAGAAACACAGTAGATAAGGCCAATGCTTCTCTTAAATCACATCAATTCTGACACTTTAGATAAAAATCTTATTCTGCCAACAAACCTCTGCCACCTTTCAAAGCCATTCATTCTGAACTGAAAGTCAACATTTGAGCATGACACTATGCCTATGATACCACCTCATGTCATTAATAGCTAAATCCTTGTTGAAATGTCAGTAAAATGAACAACCATTTCTTTCCATGGAGTGAAAATAATCAATTACTCCGAGACACCAGAGAACACGTCGTACAAACCTGCAATACTACTCTTCACCCAGTGTAAAATGCTAATTGTGAATCATTCAGAACCATTTTCCTACCTACATTTTTTTTGCAATTGGCTTCTCTTGCGTTTCCAGGATGATTGCTCACCGCGTGAATGTAAACTTGGTTTGATTGAAGCATAATTTCACTGTCTGGTTGGTCAAACATTCAGAAGTTACAGCTGAAATAATATCTAAAATGAGCAAGTCATTTATTTTGTCATTAATAGAGCTACATAAAAAGGTATCCTCTACCTAACCACTGTGGTGCATGCATACTGTATCACTTTCACTGTATCACTCTTCATTAAAGAGTATGCAAACACTATTGCAACAAACTATCTAGAAAGGTGGCTGAATGTGAACGAAATTTAGGGAACGTTAGAATATTGTTGGATGTTCAAAATGGCTGATATCATTAGGCTATGCTATATGTTCATTTTTGTGAATGAATACAAACAGAAAGCCTATAACTGATCCAATTGCACTTCAATAACCTACAGTATATGGGCTTTATTAAAACCCTTAATTGAATTAAATAATGACTGGCCTTGGCACATGAACTTCAGGTAGTATGTTCAAACAGAAGAGTGGCACTGCTTCAATGACACTTGAATATCATTACCCACCTGTGGTGACAATACACACAACTCTCCCTCTCACAATGTACTTTACTCATGCACTGACCTTTACACATCAACAGGTGACAAAGGCCTGCAATAATTTCTCCATGTTTAAATGTCACACTTGCAACAACAACAAAAAATCATTTAACATATATTTTAGGCCTATATGTTCATGGGACTTTAACTCTTTAAAATGTTTTGATAAGTATGTATCTGGACGGCAGGTACACACAATAATGCGTGCTGGCAATTTTAGGAAAAAAAACAACGACCCGTCTCAAAAATATCTATTCAATATCTATTCTATATATATCTGCCCACCTCTGTAAAGCAGAGAGACTTAAAGGCATGGGGCTCACCGGAGATCCAAGCACCTTATTGGAGCCTCAATAACCAGTCTTAAAGACAGACGCACATCTGGTGAACAGGACTGCAAACCTCCAAACAACCTATATATAAATACGTCTGATTCCACCTCTTCTGCCCCCGACTGGGCTGTTACTTAGCTGGTACTGACCCCCTTCAGTCTAGGACTAGCTACAGCTTTAAAACAAGAAGCCATATAGGCCTACTTCATAATTTCATGTGTCAGCATTGCATACCACTCTTAGACCTCATGGTGAAGCATTAGACATACCACTGTGTTATAATTGACCTTCCAAACCAAGGCATCGTGATTACTACTATTTATATTATAGGCGGTAGAAAAACTAATAAGTAAATGGTTCTCTTTCATTCTCGAGAGCTGTAAAGTGTTCATGATTTATTGTATGACTGAATTGAATGTTTTGATTTCTTTTTTTCTCCAACAATGATTCCGACCTTTGACATAACCTGTGCTTCTCTCAGGGTGAGATGGTGTGGGAAGGATAGAAAGGACTCTGTGTTTACTAAACTGTGTTGTTGCCATAACAAGCAGCTCTTGTGCTGCCCTTTTCACATAAAGGCATTGTGATTTCCCGTGGAAAGTAATGTTCATAAGACATTTAGCTGCCCGACCACAATTCTAGCCCTTCTCCCAGTTTTAGAGTTGTAAAGAAGGCAAGTGCTTGGATATTAACACTGCTGTAAAACTTTCAACCTTCTCAAAATCAACGACTGCAAGCTAATTGGCAAATATCAATATTCCCTTCACATCAAGAGCTTGACAGGGTATATCCCAAGAACAGAAGAAAATACATCTCATATTCAAGAACCTTTGCAGTCCACTGCTAAAATACCAAGCTACTGTAGAGCGAATTCCATTACCTTGTTACATGCAAAGTCTGATTTTCTTGCTCACCACGGTCAAGCTCTACAGCCATCGTAAAAAAGACATTGTTTTTGGACTGTAAAAATGGCTGAGGCATGGGACAGAATTTGAGAGAGAAAAATACAGAGCAAGATAGAGAAAGAGGGAGCGAAAGGAGGAGAACTCTCAAAAGTACAGTACAGAAACAATGGGTCTGTCCTTCCTTTTGTTTCTCTTTGTCACAGTAGCCCGAGGAGCTCTTATCTGCAGTTAAACCAGGAACTAAACCTCAGGGCTGCCTGCGAGCAGACAATTGAAATTGCTTAAACTATTCATTATTTTCTTGTTTCTTTTTCAAAAAAGGAAAATATCAAACCCAGTTCTGGCACCTTATTGTCTTCTTGTTTTTTGGGAGGGTGGGGATTACTTTAGGTGTCTAGGCAGGAGCTTCTCTTGCTGTCCAGAAGGTCCCTGTAAACGGAGGAGTTGAGGAAACGGGGGTAGGAGTCTCTGTGCATCAGGGTGTAGATCTGCAGCTGGGCCTCCTCGTACATCAAGTTGCTGGGCTCTGTCAGGCTCAGGTTGATGCCTTCCCTCACCCGTGAATCCAGGCTCACCTGGAGGCAGAGGAGCGGGAGAGAACAGTGACATTGCCATCACACACAACCACTTTGAGATTGGGGTTTCAATATGTCTTGGAATCAGACCTGGGTCAAATACATGTATTCCAAACATTGTCAAATACTTCAGCTGTACGTGCTTTAATTTCCCACAATGAAACCAATGGAATAGTCCTGAAAGCAAAGTCAATATCAGCCGAGTGATACTAGGTGTCAAACTCCTGTTTCCAACGTGATGCCTCCTACCTCTTTCGGCGATAGAATGGAGACGTAGTCCTCGTAGATGATCCTGGCTTTCTCATCGATCGCAGTCGGGTCCGTCTCCTTCTTCAGCTCCTCACAGGCCAGCCAGAACAACAGGTTCTCTTCGCTGTACTCAGAGCGCAGAAATTCTCGGAAAATCTCCCTGCCTTCTGAGGAGCGCATCACCAGCTCGAAGCTACGGGCCCAGGCAACTACCTCGTCTAGAGTGGGTTGCCTAAACACAGGATACCAGGAACCCAGTGTTAGCAGTCTGGACTCTCACAATACACAAGACAAACAGATTCATTATTTTTTCTCTAGAGATGCAATAACATGGTTTCCACAGGCTGTTTCAATTAGCAATAGAAATAGTAGCGGTCATATGTCATACACACATCCTTGAAAAACGTAGGTCCTGGGCTCATGATAAACATGAAAAGAACAAAGGCCTGCACACTGTATGCCAGCGTTCCCTAATCCTCAAGCCTCCCGGTTCTATTTATGATCCATATTACTGGAGATATGTTTTTTTAATTTGTTTTTTTAATCGCAGGACACATTTGATAGGCGCTGGGGCGCTAACTAGCCTAATAATTACTAGGTGGTAACAACCTGGTAACTTGACAGGCACACATTTGGTTGAAGATGGCACAAGGGAAAAGGGTACGCAGGTAATGAATGTGCTTGTCAGAACACTACTATTATTCCCCAGACTTATTTTATTATTGAACTTCTTCATAATTTTGACAGTGTAATTACTTATTTTATTATTGAACTTCTTCATAATTTTGACAGTGTAATTACTTATTTGAAATCTGATTTACCTACGTGTGTCTTTGAAAATAAATTAAATGAGGCTATGCATTTTTGTAGGCATTCATATAGATACTATGTCAAGGACAGTGTTGATTATAAGTCATACAAATGAGAATAGGCTATATTGAAATGACCCATACCTCAAATATCCTGTTTTGTCATTTTAGAATAATGTAATTAGCAGCTTGTGCACAAACTGCTATAGGCAGATATGGTAGGGGGACTCAACGACAAAGATCTTGCCTATATACTGTTATATGATGACACATTTCTGCAAGTAGTCAGCCTCAACCACCTGAAGATTTATAGCCAGGTAGAGTGATTTGGAGAAAGTATATGTTATAGCTTGAACATTTTCAAACAGCTAGAACTTGGGAAACATAGATCAGGGGTGTGGCCCTTATGGAAAACTATTTTATTCAAGCCTTATTTTTAAAGCGATAGTTGACCCACCTTATAATGTAGACCGCTTACCTCGAAGCAGTATAAGAAGACATGAAGAGACTGCAATCCATACCTTGGTTAGCCACTGTAACCAACCAACCATTCCATTTGGCTGACTTGTGCATATACTAGTGGAACACTTTGGTATGATCCTAATCACCACCTTCAATGACTTCAACACTTTGAACCAGAGCATCTCCCTAAGAGCCCTTTTGACCTAAAGGGTTGCACACATCGCACCGAATGTAGATCTAGCGTTCATCTGCCGATCGTTCAGCACGCTGTGTTTAGGAACCACCCACTGCAAACGTCTGACTGACAATATTTTTCACTCGATTCTACATGTAAAATCGGTGGTCACTCGGTTCGCAAATTATGTTCACAGGTGCTAAGTAATCTCGGCCAGCAAAACGCTATTGGTGTGTCTGAGGCCTAAGAGTCATGGCTACAGGGACCGATTGAAATGTTGTCATTAAAAAGGTGGTAATTAGGGGCATTCAGTGTGCGGGACTTCCTGCTATTTTCATGTCTCAATCGACAAAACATGCTAAAGTGTTACCATTATTACAATTAGGACTGGGTGATAAGGAGAAAAATCCATCTCACTTATTACAACAACAACATGAAGAATGGGTGTTCCAAGGTAGAGCCTCAGGTTGAACCCTGTGTCATGGCCACAGCCATGTGAGAACAGTATTGGGCTGACAATTGTTTGGGCAGCCAGACAGGCCACATCGTGTAAATGCAGCTGAATGCTGAAATCTGACAATATTACATATAACGCAAATAATAAGCACACAATATACCGTAGAGCTGAGCCCTATACCCTATAATGGACCTGCTCCTTTGGGGTGGATGAAAATGATGTCATTGTGTGTCCTCAGTTAAGATATGTTTCAGTCAAATAACTGACATTGTGAGAGAGGTGGAGAGAAAATAAAACTCATGCTCTAATTGGCTAATACAGCAAATGAGTGAGCAACACACAGGAATAGATATTGACACAGCAGCAATGTAAAGAGAGAAAATGAATGGGCCAAAGCAGTAAAACGAAACAGGCAAAACAATTAGATTTCTGGCATGCAATTAATTTCTGGCATGCATTCTGGCTAATTTCTTGTATGCAATAATGACATTTTCTGGCATCCTTTCTTGAGGTTGACAGTCCAAATGTATAATGTCTATGTACTGTATAATGCCTTCAAAAGACAGGGATGAACAGACGTGACCAAAGGCCATCAGTTTATCTGACAACATGAAAACAAAAATTACACCTCACTGTTGTACTTCCCTTTCTTGCACTAACACTTGCACTTGTCTTTTCTTACTAAGACTGATTTCGCTAATAGCTGCTTTGTTGAGGAACGTTTTACTCTGACTGTCAT
This sequence comes from Oncorhynchus mykiss, assembly GCF_013265735.2. Taxonomy (NCBI): domain Eukaryota; kingdom Metazoa; phylum Chordata; class Actinopteri; order Salmoniformes; family Salmonidae; genus Oncorhynchus; species Oncorhynchus mykiss. The sequence continues at coordinate 27,528,341 of NC_048584.1, read as the reverse complement.
GTGGTCGTCTTATCTACTGTAAGTTGCTCTGGATAAGAGCATCTGCTAAATTACCAAAATGTGACATCATATCAAAACAGTTTGGTATTTTCTCAGACAACCTATGGAAAAAGGCATAGCTGGCAACTTACTGCTCCTCCGTGGCTTCAATACTATCCATTTTAGTGCATGCCCGTTCGGAATGCTCCATGCGGTCCTCATTCCTGGAAAAGGAGAAGCGGAGGGAGATCAAACATTACTATTGTTTTCAAACATATTTCCATATTCAAACATACTTATTCATATGGCAGTCTCAAGGTTGGATGTTCATGTAGTATCTTTGTTAAACTACTGCCTGAGAACAGGTATGTATTCTTCTGAAAACTAGACGTGGAAACAACCTGTGAGTGGAGTGAGACTCCCTGCTATTTACATTACTCAAAACCTTTACAAAATCGCTATACCGGAAATGTACATGTTAAACACATGTTGGATACACAATAAAAAATTATATTGTAACACAAATTGAATTGTAACACATTAACAATACATTCCAGCTGTCTGTCCTTTCACAAACACCTGAAAAGCTAGTTTGAGGTGCATGTTTTGTTCCTAAATACATTCCAAATGCATTGGAAAGAGGTTATCAAGAAATTTCAACTGCCATGCAAACGGAATGTGTTAATTCTGTGTGAAATTTCAAGTAGGGATGTATTGGAGAAAAGGCACGTTTATATGCCACTGTGTAAATACTGCTATGCAGATTTGACTGAATTGCGCTTGGATGTAGCCTAGTTTAGGCCTATTGGTTCAGCCTGTGTCATATGATCATTACTTTCACACTAAACACCTACATATACAATCATGTCCAAAATCATCCGAAAATATCTCAAATTGATTGTGAAGCTCAACAAAGTCCAATATAGATGATTTGAACGTGATGTGCGAAAAATGCTAATAAACGGACCCATGACTTGAATGGGATTTGTGCCGCTAATGCTAAAATGTTAACATGTGGAAACAGTGCCACGGAATCTAAACCAAAGCATGGTTTATACCTTTTCCTAGAGCTGACGATAAACCAAACACTAGACACCGACAATTGCTCGTCAGTAATTTTAGGTGATTTTTTATTTTATTTTTTTTGAATTTTACCCTTTTTTTTCTCCCCAATTTCGTGGTATCCAATTGTTGTCTCATCGCTACAACTCCCGTACGGGCTCGGGAGAGACGAAGGTTGAAAGTCATGCGTCCTCCGATACACAACCCAACCAAGCCGCACTGCTTCTTAACACAGCACGCATCCAACCCGGAAGCCAGCCGCACCAATGCGCCGGAGGAAACACCGTGCACCTGGCCACCTTGGTTAGCGCACACTGCGCCCAGCCCGCCACAGGAGTCGCTGGTGCGCGATGAGACAAGGACACCCCTACCGACCAAGCCCTCCCTAACCCGGGCGACGCTAGGCCAATTGTGCGTCGCCCCACGGACCTCCCGGTCGCGACCGGTTACGACAGAGCCTGTCCCTGTTTCGCTGTCAGCTGCTGACTCTTACTCCCTCTGCTCACTGTGCGCACAGAGGAGGGAGAGATGCATTCTGAGAAGCACAAGCATATGACCATTGCTCAAAATGCTACTGGGGAAAATTACAGTTTTCAAAGCAACTACTGTTGTTCTAGTTAGAGAGGAGAGTCACAGCTTTCTGTGAGTATATAATATATTTCTTACCTCTTAATATTGAGTTCATGGCACCAATTCACAACCAGGAGTAATCTGTGTAGTATGGTTTTGATGCGCCTGAGGAGTTGAGCCAGAGCGCGCCATTTGCAGTGAATAGGTCTACATCAAGTAGTCTAGGCCAAGCACGGGATTTTCTTTTAGGACATTAGCCTAGATTTACTGATTGATTAATCAATTAGCCCACATGGCTTTATAGGAACAATAATTGTTATCAATCTAGCTAAGTGTTTTGAGTTCCCACTACCTAATAACAATAATATAGCTTTTAGGCCAATATGCACAAAGATGTCAGAAAATTCTCTGAGGATCAAAATATAAATCTGATCATTCTGGATCCTATCAAAATATCAATAATGCATTTCCTGCATATGTTAGATGAAACAGCTTACTTTTTGAATCATAGGCTACCATTTTAATTGTCTGGGAAAATGTGTCTAGAACCCTGCAGCTAATATAAAGTAACTGTTTGAAAAACAAAATATGTAGTGTTATTTGTTTTATCGAGCAAAACAAAAAGTTACATTTATTACAATATTACTTTTTGTTCATAACGCCCAGCTCTAGCACCTCCCCCCAAAAATGTTTTATCATAATTTGTTATCGTTATATGGATTTTTGTTCGTATCGCCCAGCTCTACCAGTGTCCATAGACTGCTTACAGGGTAATGAAACCAATATGTCATTTTGTAATTTGAGTGAACTATGGAGTGTCCGTTATGTAGAAAAAATGAATAGGTTTAGGCTATAAGGCCCATGCATCAGAGAGAGAGAAACAATATTTTTTGACTGGACTGCTTTGGTGGAATTCTCCACACTGTCTAGCCTACATTCCTCTCTTGCGTTCTGTATATATATTGAAATAGGCTAAAGCAAAAAGGAATAGGCAAATCACTCTGTCATTTGTGTGTTCTTTACTGCGCAGCGCCAGTTAAGTTCAAATAGGCTAAACCACCATTTGTCACATCACAACGTCATCACCATCGATAATGGTTGTCAATCAGACAGTCAATACTAACGCAGCCTAAAAATCTAAACATTCCGTGTTTAGCCTCATTTAGCCATCACAGCACTCGGTTTCATACCAACTAGGATTTAGCTTATGTACAATTCATTCGGAAAGTATTCAGACCCCTTCCCTTTGTCTATATAAAGGTCCCACAGTTGACAGTGCATGTTAGAGAAAAAAACCAAGCCATGAGGTTGAAGGAATTGTCCATAGAGCTTTGAGACAGGATTGTGTCATGGCACAGATCTGGGGAAGAAAACCAAAAAATGTCTGCAGCATTGAAGGTCCCCGAGAACACAGTGGCCTCCATCATTCTTAAATGGAAGACTCTTCCAAGACCCTTCCTAGAGCTGGCCAAACGGGCAAATTGAGCAATCGGTGGAGAAGTGCCTTGGTCAGGGAGTTGACTAAGAACCCGATGGTCAATCTGACAGAGCTCCACAGTTCCTCTGTAGACATGGGAGAACCTTCCAGAAATACAACCATCTCTGCAGCACTCCAACAATCAGGCCTTTATGGTAGTGTGGCCAGATGAAAGCCACTCCTCAGTAAAAGGTACATGACAGCCCACTTGGAGTTTCCCCAAAAAGGCACCTAAAGGACTCTCAAACCATGAGAAACAAGAATCTCTGGTCTGAAGAAACCAATATTGAACTCTTTGGCCTGAAAGCCAAGCATCATGTCTGTAGGAAACCTGGCACCATCCCAACAGTGAAGCATGTAGTGGCAGCAGGGACTGGGGTTTTTCAGCAGCAGGGACTGGGAGACTAGTCAGGATCAGGGGAAAGATGATCGGCGCAATGTACAGAGAGATCCTTGATGAAAACCTGCTCTAGAGCACTCAGGACCTCAGACTGGGGCGAAGGTTCAACTTCAGGACAACCATCCTAAGCACACAGCCAAGACAACTCAGGAGTGGCTTCGGGAGAAGTCTTCAAATGTCCTTGAGCCAGAGCCCGGACTTGAACATCTCTGGAGAGACCTGAAAATAGCTGTGCAGCGACGCTCCCCAACCAACCTGACAGAGCTTGAGAGGATCTGAAGAGAAGGATGGGAGGAACTCCCCAAATACAGGTGTGCCAAGCTTGTAACTTTCATTTGGATGATGGTGGTCACATGATGATCGGTGCTTGATCGGTGCATGGCTGCCAATAAAAACATTTGATCCATATCTCATCATATAATCTACCCTGTCCAATTCATCAGCGAACTGTTGTCAATAGTGCATGAGGCAAAACCAAATTGGGCAAGTATGCTATTTATGGCAACAGTTTTTGTGACAAAACCATCCATAGAGTTGAAATTGCAATGGAAACACAAACTTCTGTTTTATTATTCAGTACTTGAAAACTAAAACAAATGTGCTTTTATGTGCACTACGTTATCACGCACAGCATTTTATCTGCTAAAAAGTAGAGCTAAAAATAAAAATAAACACCTCTAGTAGGAAAATTCATATATTTTCTCTATGCATACTTTAGAATATATGACAGACCGGCTCGATCTTATGTAGCAAAATTTAAAATGGTAATTTTTGGATAAAAGTAAAGACTCAGAGCTAGAAAATGGTATATCATACACTACAGTTGAGGAGCAATGGGAAAGTAATTCTGCCTTGAAAGTTGATAAACTTGGAACCTCACTTTTGAGAAAATGGCCTTTGAATGTATTGTTACACCTACTGCAGAGCTCTTCTTTGTCTACACCCATTCAGCATCGTTCACACCCTCATAAGCTTTATCCCCACCCATCTCTTTAACCTCTCTGAACCACCCATACTGGATCCAGGATAACTGTCATCAGCAACGCAGAATAGCATAGCGCCACAGTCAAATAATATTACTAGAAAATATTCATATTCATGAAATCACAAGTGCAATATTGCAAAACACAGCGTAGCCTTTTGTCACACCTGTCATCTCAGATTTTGAAATTATGCTTTACAGCGAAAGCAATACAAGCGTTTGTGTAAGTTTATCGATCGCTCGACAAAACAATAAGTACACTTAGCATCAGGTAACTTGGTCACGAAAATCAGAAAAGCAATCAAATGAATCGTTTACCTTTGATGATCTTCGGATGTTTTCACTCACGAGACTCCCAGTTAGACAACAAATGTTCCTTTTGTTCCATAAAGATATTTTTTATATCCAAATACCTCTGTTAGTTTGGTGCGTTATGCAAAGGAATCCACCGGAAAGAGCGGTCACGACAACGCAGACAAAAATCCCAAATGATATCCATAATGTCCACAGAAACATGTCAGATGTTTTTTTATAATCAATCCTCAGGGCGTTTTTCAAATATCTATTCGATAATATATCAACCGGGACAGTTGGCTTTTCACTGGGACCGGGAGGAACAATGGCCACCTTTCTCTTTTGCGCACAATTCACTCAGAGCCCCCACCTATCCACTTACGCAATGTGGTCGTTCACGCTCATTCTTCAAAATAAAAGCCTGAAACTATGTCTGAAGACTGTTGACACATTGAGGAAGCGATAGGAAAAGGAATCTGGTTGATATCCCTTTAAATGGAGCAATGGGAGGCTATGGAACATGGAGTTTTCCACTTCCTGGTTTGATTTTTCTCAGGGCCTGCAATATCAGTTCTGTTATACTTACAGACAATATTTTGACAGTTTTGGAAACGTTAGTGTTTTCTATCCTAATCTGTAAATTATATGCATATTCTAGCATCTGGTCCTGAGAAATAGGCAGTTTACTTTGGGAACGTTATTTTTCCAAACATAAAAATAGTGCCCCCTAGCTTCAAGAGGTTAAGGTTGATCTGAACATTCTGTCCTAACAGCAGCAGTCAAGCACCCAAGCTAACTGGCTAACGTTGGCTAGCTTGCTAGCTAAATCCAAACACAAATGAGAGAACAGCTCACTGACAATTTTACACGCCCTAGCAGAGCTGGTCAGTCTGTTATCCAGAGCGTTGGCGACTGCAACTGTGATGCTGGCAACAATTTACGTTTTTTTGCCAACGTTTACTGACGGGTGTTGAGCGTTCGTAAATTCGTCAGTTATTCTGCGCTCTGGCAAACTCAGAAGAAAGTGCTCTGAAATCAGAGTAGATAGCCAGATCAAATTTACCAGCTACGTCTAACAACAGTTGTCGCAGTGACATCATTAACATTCTATTGAAAAGCTTACTTGCATAGTGGAGTCTTTTGTTAAGACATGTAGCTAGCTATCTAAACAATGAACCATAATCCCAACTCATGACGTTACTAGCCTGCATGAATTTGCAGGTAGCTAACCAACCAGATGCCATGTTAGCTAGCTAACATTAGGCTATAGCTAGCTAAGCAAATGGCTCTGAGATACGAAAAATATTACTACACAGAGCATAAATGTAACGTTAGCTAGCGAGCCAGCCATGAAATTAAAATGAGTTTGACTAAATTAGAAATGTGTCATATCTGAAAATGTAGCTAGCTAGACTATTTTACCCGTATACATGGATGGACGCTTCTCCCTCTCTGTCACACAGATTCCATGGTTGCCCTTAGTTTGAAGATGTAATCCAGAGACCAGGGTTATCTCCATCTCATTAGCTATCATACTCTAATTCCACTGATTTCAAATCTCAGTCCTCCAGAAAGAGATCAGCACTTATGCAGTTCTACTACGCAATATATATATTTTTAAGCAGCGTTAAAACAGGATTACCTACACATACTGACCAGCTCAAATAGACAGAAGTGTGCTACATGGCAGACCAATCCGAACTCATCTCTCGGCATGTACAGTGCAATCATTATCTCAGCCAATCATTGCTAGCAGGAAGGTTGCAGGCTTTTTATGTGGCTAAACCAACTAGGCTCGTAATTTAACAATTGTATTTACAGATGGCATACAAGTTTGTTATTAAGGCACATGAAAGTTCACACGTTCCAGAAGGCATTTCTGCCCCAAAAAATGCATTTTGATTTAAAAACGAGTCACATAAGGAAATCTGTCACAAATTGGAAGGAAAACCTAGCTACAGACACAGAGCACCGCCACAACCAGATTGGATTTACTTGTGCATCTCTGACAGCAGATTCCTAGTGTTGTGCTAGTAAGTGCTGCTTTAATGTGCTTCTGCCTAGGGGCACAGCCTCTTGACACAGCAGCATCTCTCGAAGAGCTTGAGATGATAAGTTCCTCTTCTTTATCTCAAAGCTCTATTTGTCTTTGGGTTATAAAAGCACTTGAGGGAGTGTTCTTTAGCCATGGGGCTACCGTATCCAATCAAACCTAATAAAAGTAGGCTATATGTAGTATCTTTGTTTACAAACTACCGCCTGTGTACTTTGTGGACCTATGTTTTTCTGAAAGCAGGAAGCATCTACCTGTGACGGAGTTTACCACAAGAATCCCGCTCCCCCTTTATTTATTTTTTGCTAATGCACAAAAAAGTACCCCAATTGAATTGAGCCGATAATGCAGCTAGGTTCCAGAATGAGCGCTAAGGATTCAGAAAACACCTCCTAATCTTCATCTGTACCCATACATGGCATGTCTCTTCCTACATATATTATATGTCATATACTGGGAGTCGCACAGTGGTGAATATTAGCTTCCTCTTAGTATCTTCATCAAAGTATCCTTTGTCCTGACATAATTGAGCTGGCTAGCCACAGGCTCTACACCTCCTGAGATGACTAAATATAAAACATGTTCTTCACAGCTATTTTGCATGTGATGTGAAGATGGAAATAGGCTGGCTGTTTATAGAGAAGATAAGGTCACCATATAATTGGGAAGGGTTGTGGAGGCCACATTTTAGAAACGGGTCTTACAATTATGCTTTCTTCAATGTTTTCATTATTTCAAGCCATTGTTTTGTAGGCCTATATTGTGGGTTCACTGTCCAAGACAGACTTGGCTATGGTGGCGTCCTGAAGCTTGCTTTGTTCAGCCTTGGTCTGAAACTTACAGTAGGTTCAAAGTTAGGCCCATTTCATTTTAAGTGGTGCTAATAACTATTGACTTACATGGTAGTTTTAGAGACCGATACTATACTTTAGAAAGAGTTCACAGCCCTAGACTTTTACCAAATTCTGTTGTTACAAAGTGGGATTAAAATGGATTTTAAAAAATGTCAACAATTTACACAAAATACTCTAATGTCAAAGTGGAAGAAATTTCTAACATTGGTATAAAAAACAACAACACAAAAACCACAAATGTATTTTGATTAGAGATACGTATTTAACCCCCTAAATCAAAACATGTTAGACTCACCTTTGGCAGCGATTACAGCTGTGAGTCTTTCTGGGTAAGTCTCTAAGAGCTTTCCACACCTGGATTGTGCAAAATTTGCCCATTATTCTTTTAGAAATTCTAAAAGCTATGTCAAATTGGTTGTTGATCATTGCCATAGATTTTCAAGAGGATTTAAGTCAAAACTGTAATTTGGCCTTGTGTTTTAGGTTATTGTCCTGCTGAAAGGTGAATTAATCTCCCAGTGTCTGGTGGAAAGCATACTGAACCAAGTTTTCCTCTAGGATTTTGCCTGTGCTTAGCTCCATTCGTTTTATTTTTATTTTTTATGTTTGTGAATGATAACAAACATAACCCATAAAATGATGCAGCCACCACTATTCTTGAAAAGATGGAGAGTGGTACTCAATGTTTTGTATTGTATTTGCCCCAAACATAACACTTTGTATTCAGGACAAAAAGTGAATTGCTTTGACACCTTTTTTTGCAGTATTACTTTAGTGCCTTGTTGCAAAAGGGATATGTGTTTTGGAATATTTTTATTCTGTACAGGCTTCCCTTTTTTCACTCTGTCAATTAGGTTAGTATTGTGGAGTAATATGGTAGAAAACTTACAAGATTAAGTTATAATACTGTTTATGCATCGAATAACATTTCTTAGTACTCTCTCATCTGTGTCTGTGGGACTGAGTTGGGCCTCTGGGGCTTGGCGCTGGCAATTTAATTATGATGGCTTGGTGATAGAACCTACAGCCTGCATTCCATAGAATGAGTTGATGTTTGTGTATTATTAGGTACAAGGACGACTGATGGGAGGAACCTCGTCTTAGGTGCCAAACCCTGATTTCTATACAATTGGAACAGTCTTCACAGCAAATGCTATCTGACTGGTTACTCCTTTCTCACATACAAATCCTAACCTTTCGACCCATTCCAGGCATCTGTTTGTCATGAACATTCAGGAGGACGTACTTTGCTATAAAGAGCTGTAACCCAAATCTGATTACCGATGGGTGGTTGTTAACCAGCTTTATTATTGCAATTCTTAAATCAATAATAAAGATTGATTGTTTGAAGAAATAACAAAGTCTCTCTCACTTGGTTAGAATTTCCACCACAATATTTGACGACAAGGAAGGGATGATAAATCCTAATTTTGCTGATTGTTCCTGGGAAATCCAGGTTAACCGTGCATGGGAGTTGCATTAGATGCAGCCGGAGAAGCCATACTCCACTAGACGGAGCAGATCGGATCCCCGCCTGGCTGGGAGCGTTAGTGGAATGGATGTCATTTCGAACAGAGACAGATAAATAGGATGAGACTGACATTTCTTGGAAACAATGTTTGTTTTTTTGAGAAAAAAAATGGAGTTAACATCCAGTAGGTACCAAAACTTTCAAAGGCCATTTTCTCAAAAGTGAGTTTACAAGTTGATCAACTTTCAAAGCAGAATGACTTTCCCATTGTTCCTCAATTGCAGTGTATGATATACCATTTTGTAGCTCTGAGTCTCTACTTTTATCCAATGTAAAAGACCATTTCAAATTTTGCTGCATAAGACTGATTTGAGCTGGTCAGTCACATATTATTCTTACAATCTTTTAGCTTGCTTATAACCTTTGATCAGTTTGTAAATATATTACTCTTAAACTGCAAATTACTGTTTGCTCATGTTGTCATCACAAACTTCACCCCTTTTATGGAAATGCAAAGGATGGCTTATCAATACACTATGCAAACTACAACCAATGATATCAGTTAATATTTACATTGTTCTTTTCACATTTAGGGATCGTGTTAAAAAAGAAAAAAGAAAGATAACACAGACCTAAAATGTTCTTATTGTAATTTCTGCTCGGCTTAATTTTGTGCTCCGGTTACACTCCACTTGGAAGATAAATATTTTCTATTGTCTTCATGAATCAGATTCCCGCATTCATAAACGGTTATTCGATCAGCAGACAGCACTCTGACTAATATACTTTCTCTGGCATAGTTTCTCTCCGGTAGCAAGTTAAAATGTAGGGGGGAAAAAAACGTACAAAATATTAGGAAATGTAGCAGGGTACATTCTTTCTATGACAAGCATGACAAATCTGATGTCCACTCACTAGACAAAAACTGGTTGAATCAACATTGTTTCCACATAAACTCAGCAAAAAAAGAAACCTCACTGTCAACTGTGTTTATTTTCAGCAAACTTAACGTGTAAATATTTGTATGAACATAATAATATTCAACAACGGACGTAAACTGAACAAGTTCCACAGACATGTGACTAACAGAAATGGAACAATGTGTCCCTGAACAAAGGGGGAGGGGGGGGGTCAAAATCAAAAGTAACAGTCAGTATCTGGTGTGGCCACCAGCTGGGTTAAGTACTGCAGTGCATCTCCTCCTCATGGACTGCACCAGATTTGCCAGTTCTTGCTGTGAGATGTTACCCCACTCTTCCACCAAGGCACCTGCAAGTTCCCGGACATTTCTGGGGAGAATGGCCGTAGCCCTCACCCTCCGATCCAACAGGTCCCAGATATGCTCAATGGGATTGAGATCCGGGCTCTTCGCTGGCCATGGCAGAACACTGACATTTCTGTATTGCAGGAAATCACACACAGAACGAGCAGTATGACTGGTGGCATTGTCATGCTGGAGGGTCATGTCAGGATGAGCCTGCAGGAAAGGTGACCATCACACCTGGTGAGACAAAACCACAGCTCGTCAGTGAAGAGCACTTTCTGCCAGTCCTGCCTGGGCCAGCGACAGTGGGTTTGTGCCCATAGACGACATTGTTGCCGGTGATGTCTGGTGAGGACGTACGTTACAACAGGCCTACAAGCCCTCAGTCCAGCCTCTCTCAGCCTATTGCGGACAGTCTGAGCACTGATGGAGGGATTGTGCGTTCCTGGTGTAACTCTGGCAGTTGTTGTTGCCATCTTGTACCTGTCCCGCAGGTGTGATATTCGGATGTACCGATCCTGTGCAGGTGTTGTTACACGTGGTCTGCCACTGCGAGGATGATCAGCTGTCCGTCCTGTCTCCCTGTAGCGCTGTCTTAGGTATTTCACAGTACGGACATGGCAATTTATTTCCCTGGCCACAACTGCAGTCCTCATGCCTCCTTGCAGCATGCCTAAGGCACGTTCACGCAGCTGAGCAGGGACCATGGGCATCTTTCTTTTGGTGTTAGAAAAGCCCTCTTCAATGTCCTAAGTTTTCATAACTGTGCCCTTAATTGCCTACTGTCTGTAAGCTGTTAGTGTCTTAACAACTATTCCACAGGTGCTTGTTCATTAACTGTTTATGGTTCATTGAACAAGCATGGGAAACAGTGTTTAAAACCATTACAATGAAGATCTGTGAAGTTATTTGGAGTTATGAATTATCTTTGAAAAACAGGGTCCTGAAAAGGGGACATTTCTTTTTTTGCTGAGTTTAGATTCAACATCCTCACAATGAAATGTGGAAACATTATTGATTCAACCAGTTTTTGTCGAGGGGGTGGGGCATCAGATTTCTCATGTTTATCATTGAAATAATGTAGCCAGCTACATTTCCTAATGTTTTACTTGAAGTATATCTTGCATTTTAACTTCCTCCCGGAGAAAAACTACACGGAAGAAAGTACATCAGAGCAGTGGTGGACTGATTGGATTTGCAAAAAGTCAATGTAACATGCGGACCAGACCGTGCATGTTGATTTTGTCCACCCACACCAGACGCGATCAGAACACGCAGGTTTAAATATCAAAACAAACTCTGAACCAACTATATTAACTTGGGAACAGGTTGAAAAGCATAAAAAAATGTATGGCAATTTAGCTAGCTAGCTTGCTGTTGCTAGCTAATCTGTCCTAGGATATAAACATTGGGTTGTTATTTTACCTGAAATGTACAAGGTTCTCTACTCCAAAAATTAATCCACAGATAAAAGGGTAAAAGTTTGTTTCTAGTAATGTAATCTCTCCTCCTTCAGGCTTCTTCTTCTTTGAACTTTACATGGCGGTTGGCAACCAACTTTAAGGTGCATTACCACTACCAACTGGACTGGAGTGTGGACCTCACCTTTCAATCACCCACGTGGGTATATGCTCCTTAAAACCAATGAGGAGATGGCACGTGGGTATGTGATTTTTTTTTTAACAATGAGGAAATGGGAGAGACGGGACTGGCAGCGCATCAAGCATCACACATAGAACCAAGTTCTATTTTAGTGCCTGGTTACGCAGACTCTCGTTGACGCACACCATCAGTGTGGGTGAAATGATTGAATAACATGTATGGGTACATTTATTTTGCAACACTCGCGCATGCGACGCTAGCGGTGTGGTCAACATGTAAGGGCATTTAGCCTTTATTTACCAACTTTTAACCAAAATCCAATGACATGTTGTATTTCTTTCTTGATTTCACATTGGATAATGTTACTTGACAACTCAATGAAATATAAATCAAAACTAGACGTTGAACGGCAAAAAATACCATACTTTTTCATTGTAAGCTAATTTACTTATGTGTGGCTGATAGCCAAATAGTGTTGCACTTTTGTAGTCATCTGATGAAAACCATGCTATTTTCTACCAAATGTGTTGCATTCATTTATTTTGTGTGAAGAAAAACTATAGTTCCACGCCCCTGATAACTCTATTGAAGCAAACAAACACAGACATTGACTTTCAATATAAAATGCAGGTGAATTTTTTTTGATGGTCAGAATTTTGAAAATGCTGATTATTAAAAGCTAATGCGCCCCTGCCGTTTTCTCCACGGAAACGTGAAAAGTAGTAATCATATAGTTGTATATGGGGGTCTCCTATCCTAAACTCACCCTTTTCCCAGGCATCAAGATAACTGGTCTGATAAACAATGTTTATGCACCCATAGAACTGAAAACTATGAGGGGGAAAGAGACTTCACGCATCAAGTCATGTTTTACCTGGTGACCTACAGTCTTTCAGCATTCATTACTTTAATTTCTAAACAATGTGATCAGCCTAAACATTGGGTGAATATCGACAATAATTACAAATGTACGAGTATTGGTTATTTTGGCCTAAAGTGCTGATAACTACAGTCTACAATACTTTCCCCCACTAATATAAAAACATTGAAAGGGATGTGGTCTTGAAGGTAATATGACCAGGTGCTTTTTTCTGTCTATATTTCAGGATAATCCAAACACAATTTCTCATAATTCTAAAGGGCATTTAGATAGCCATAGCCCTTTGAATATGGAGGAGACATGGGGAAAGTAAACAGAAAGTGAGGATTGACATACCAGAGGCATTTACAACAACCACACCAGCACATGCAGCAGTTGTTGGGCCTTGGATGGCCAGGCGCCTGGGGAGGTCCTTCAATGTGTGGCTGCTGACGTTTTCTCATATCAACTCCGCTTAAACTTCGGGGCTGTGGACGAAATCCAAACACATTGGTTAAGGACTATGCCATCTTCCTCATAGATGTATGAATATCACAACATTGAGAGAACACGAACCAGGTGAATTTCATACAGAAATCAATACAGATGTGAAAAGGTATTTTTGCACTGGTTGTTTTCTAAATTTGCCCCTATTATCTTTGCCACTCATTCATGCGGTCAACTTTTTATAATTTCAACAAAATACAATTTTAAAACAAGGTATTGTGTGTGTGGCAATCACAGTCAAACCATGTCAACAACCAAGGACCACTTTGGAAACAAGACATTTAATTAATACTTTCAAGTGATATCCTCTGGGTCCACATTGTACATTTTGTTATATATGTCTGTTACCGAAAATAAATTAAATTCAACAATATTGATATTCAAACTCAGAGGCCAACGTAGAACATTTTCAGCTGCACAAGCCCAAAGTGAAAGAGAGAAAGATAGAGGACGAGGATGGAGAGAGAAAAATAGAATGATAGAAAGAGGTGGTGAAAGAATGAGACAGAGGATTCCCTCCTGGAGCTGGCCTTGCCTGGCACCGTGACAAATCTGCTCTGCTGTGTGAGCAAGAGATTGGTACACACACAAACCGTACACAGACTGTACACACAGACCGTACACACACATGAGCAGAAGATGCTCAGTCTGTGCTACATTATGGATCTGCTGTGAGTGCCTAAATAGATACCAAAACAAAAAACATACATTACAAACAGCATAACAATTTACCCCTCAAAAAACAGATATGTACAGTTGAAGTCGGAAGTTTACATAGACCTTAGCCAAATACATTTAAACTCAGTTTTCACAATTCCTGACATATAATCCTTGTAAAAATTCCCTGTCTTAGGATCACCACTTTATTGTAAGAATGTGAAAATGTCAGAATAATAGCAGAGATAAGGATTTATTTCAGCTTTTATTTCTTTCATCACATTCCCAATGGGTCAGAAGTTTACATACACTTAATTAGTATTTGGTAGCATCGCCTTTAAATTGTTTAACTTGGGTCAAACGTTTTGGGTAGCCTTCCACAAGCTTCCCACAATAAGTTGGGTGAATTTTGGCCAATTCCTCCTGACAGAGCTGGTGTAACTGAGTCAGGTTTGTAGGCCTCCTTGCTCGCACACACTTTTTAATTTCTGACCACAAATTTTCTATAGGACTGAGGTCAGGACTTTGTGATGGCCACTACAATACCTTGACTTTGTTGTCCTTAAGCCACAACTTTGGAAGTATGCTTGGGGTCATTGTCCATTTGGAAGACTCATTTGTGACCAAGCTTTAACTTCCTGACTGATGTCTTGAGATGTTGCTTCAATATATCCACATAATTTTCCTACATCATGATGCCATCTATTCTGTGAAGTGCACCAGTCCCTCCTGCAGCAAAGCACCCCCACAACATGATGCTGCCATCCCGTGCTTCACGGTTGGGATGGTGTCCTTCGGCTTGCAAACCTCCCCCTTTTTCCTCCAAACATAACAATGGTCATTATGACCAAACAATTCTACTTTTGTTTAATCAGACCAGAGGACATTTCTCCAAAAAGCATGATCTTTGTCCCCATGTGCAGTTGCAAACCATAGTCTGGCTTTTTTTTATGGCGGTTTAGGAGCAGTGGCTTCTTCCTTGCTGAGTGGCCTTTCAGGTTATGTCGATATAGGACTCGTTTAACTGTGGTTATAGATACTTTTATAACCGTTTCCTCCAGCATCTTCACAAGGCCCTTTGCTGTTGTTCTGGGATTGATTTGCACTTTTCGCATCAAAGTACGTTCATCTCTAGGAGACAGAACGCGTCTCCTTCCTGAGCAGTATGACCGCTGCGTGGTCCCATGGTGTTTATAATTGCGTACTATTGTTTGCACAGATGAACGTGGTACCTTCAGGTGTTTGGAAATTGCTCCCAAGGATGAACCAGACTTGTGGAGGTCTACAATTATTTTTCTGAGGTCTTGGCTGATTCCTTTTGATTTTCCCATGTCAAGCAAAGAGGCACTGAGTTTGACGGTAAGGCTTGAAATACATCAACAGGTACACCTCCGATAGGCTAATTGACATAATTTGATATAATAATAATAATAATATAATAATCAGAAGCTTCTAAAGCCATGACATCATTTTCTGGAATTTTCCAAGCTGTTTAAAGGCACAGTCAACTTAGCGTACGTAAACTTCTGATCCACTGGAATTGTGATACAGTGAATTATAAGTGAAATAATCTGTCTGTAAACAATTGTTGGAAAAATGACTTGTCATGCACAAAGTAGATGTCCTAACCGACTTGCCAAAACTATACTTTGTCAACAAGAAATTTGTGTAGTGGTTGAAAAACAAGTTTCAATGACTCCAACCTACGTAAACTTCCTACTTCAACTGTATATCATTGTAACTACATCCAGGTGCAAAGGCATGTGACCGAGCAAAGAAACATATTATGTTTGTCCCCAATGACAAGGAGCACAAACCAAGGGCCTGTCTATAGCCTACTAGGCCTACATGTGTGAAGGGGAGTAAACAAGTGGACATAAGCTAGCCTAAAGGTTGCAGTGCAATAGCTGTGTGCAATACCACCATTGTGAAACCCAACACAAGTAGGATACAAAGGCATTAACCTACTTTAGGCAGTGGACACTGACATATGGGCAAATCTTTCTTGAGTGAATGAACACTCCAGTACAATCAAGCCTACTCAATCAATCAATAAAAAGATGATAGCCAGTTATAATTGTAATGGCTTAGCAGATAATGAGAAAAGACGATCAGCATTTACCCAGCTAAAAGAGAAGGAATACAATATCTATTGTTTACAGGGAACTCAATCAACAATTTTAGATGAAGTTGTGTGGGAAAAGGACTGGGGGGGGAAATATATTTCTCCTATGTGCAAAGAAACTCAAAAAGGGGTGAGGATATTAATTAACAGTCATTTTGATCAGAATGTACAAATTGTCCAAACAAGGTAGATTTTAAATATGTTATTGGACCATAAACAGATTTGGCTCATTAACCTATACAGTTCAAATAATGAAGATCCACGTTTCTTTGAAAATATATATAATAATTGATCAACCCTACAAGCAATACAAGACTATTATTATGGTGGGAGATTATAATACAGTTTTAAATACCTCTATGGACCGTAAAGGATATCACCTTCATCCACTTAAGGAAATCCCGAATGTCATGGATATATTGGAACAAGTGGACATATGAAGACCTAGTAATATATACATGGTGGAGGCTCAATCAAGCTAGTCGACTTGACTACTTTCTTATGTCATTCTCTCTGGCACCAAAAGTTTAAAAAGTGTTGATAGGGGACAGAATGCGGTCGGACAATCAGATAATTGGCATATACATTACTCTTACAGCATTTCCACGTGGGGGCGAGGATATTGGAAATTTAATCAAAGCCTTTTGGACGATAACTTGTTTTTAACTTGGACAGAATAATTTATAACTGACTTTTTCCGACATAACATAGGTACAGCAGATCCCCTTACTGTACGGGACACTTAAATGTGCCTTTAGAGGTCATGCAATTCAGGACTCATCTCTAAAACAAAAGCAATTTAGGTCAAGAGAGTCCATTTTAACAAAGGAAACTGTACAGATGCTGGGATGCTGGCCTTCTAGGCAGAGTTCCTCTGTCCAGTGTCTGTGTTCTTTTGCCCATCTTAATCTTTTATTTTTATTGCCCAGTCTGAGATATGGCTTTTTCTTTGCAACTCTGCCAAGAAGGCCAGCATCCTGGAGTCACCTCTTCACTGTTGACGTCGAGACTGGTGTTTTGCGGGTACTATTTAATGAAGCTGCCAGTTGAGGACTTGTGAGGCGTCTGTTTCTCAAACTAGACACTCTAATGTACTTGTCATCTTGCTCAGTTGTACACAGAGGGCCTCCCACTCCTCTTTCTATTCTGGTTAGAGACAGTTTGCGCTGTTCTGTGAAGGGAGTAGTACCCAGCATTGAACCAGATCTTCACATTCTTGGCTTTTTCTCAGAACAAGAATAGACTGATGAGTTTCAGAAGAAAGTTTCTTGTTTCTGGACATTTTGAGCCTGTAATCAAACCCACAAATGCTGATGCTCCAGATACTCAACTAGTCCAAAGTAGGCCAGTTTTATTGCTTCTTTAATCAGAATAACAGTTTTCAGCTGTGCTGACATAATTGCAAAAGGGTTTTCTAATGATCAATTAGCCTTTTAAAACAAACTTGGATTAGCTAACACAATGTGCCATTGGAACAAAGGAGTGATGGTTGCTGATAAATGGGCCTCTGTAGATATTCCATTAAAAATAAAATCAGCCGTTTACAGCTAATAGTCATTTACAACATTAACAAAGTCTACACTGTATTTCTGACCAATTTGATGTTATTTTAAAATGGACAAAAAATATGCTTTTCTTTCAAAAGCTAGGAAATTTCTAAGTGACCTCAAACTTTTGAACAGTAGTGTATATATAATACACGTATGCATATGTATGTACAGTAGCAGTCAAAAGTTTGGACACTCATTAAAGGGTTTTTCTTTATTTTTTACATTGTAGAATAATAGTGAAGACATCAAAACTTGCAAGATCAAATCCCCGAGCTGACAAGGTAAAAATCTGTCGTTCTGCCCCTGAACAAGGCAGTTAACCCACTGTTACTAGGCCATCATTAAAAATAAGAATTTGTTCTTAACTGACTTGCGTAGTTAAATAAAGGTACAATAAATACAAAAATAAAAATGTAGTAACCAAAAAAAAGTGTTAAACAAAGCAACATTTATTTTATATTTGAGATTCTTTAAAGTAGCCATCCGTTGCCTTGATGTTGCCTTGATGACAGCTTTGCATTCTCTCAACCAGCTTCATGAGGTAGTCACCTGGAATGCATTTCAATTAACAGGTGTGCCTTGTTAAATTTATTTCCTTCTTAACGTGTTTGAGCCAATCAGTTGTAGGGGTGGTATATAGAAGATAGCCCTATTTGGTATAATACCAAGTCCATACTTTGGCAAGAAAATATCAAATAAGCAAAAGAAAACAGCAATCCATCATTACTTTAAAGCATGAAGGTCAGTCAATGCGGAACATTTCAAGAACTTTGAAAGTTTCTTCAAGTGCAGTCGCAAAAACCATTAAGTGCTATGATGAAACTGGCTCTCATGAGAACCGACACAGGAAAGGAAGACCCAGAGTTACCTTTGCTGCAGAGGATAAGTTCATTAGAGTTACCAGACTCATAAATTGCAGCCCAAATAAATGCTTCACTGAGTTCAAGTAACAGACATCTCAACATCAACTGTTCAGAGGAGACTGTGTCAATCAGGCCTTCATGCTTGAACTGCTGCAAAGAAACCACTACTAAAGGACACCAATAACAAGAAGAGACTTGCTTGGGCCAAGAAACACAAGCAATGGACATTAAACCGGTGGAAATCTGACCTTTGGTCTGATGAGTCCGAATTTGAGATTTTGGGTTCCAACCGCCGTGTCTTTGTGAGACGCAGAGTAGGTGAACGGATGATCTCCGCATGTGTGGTTCCCACCGTGAAGCATGGAGGAGGGGGTGTGATGGTGCTTTGCTGGTGACACTGTCAGTGATTTATTTAGAATTTAAGGCACACTTAACCATCATGGCAACCACAGCATTCTGCAGAGATACGCCATACCACCTGGTTTGCGCTTAGTGGGACTATCATTTGTTTTTCAAAAGGACAATGACCCAAAACACACCTCCAGGCTGTGTAAGGGCTATTTGATCAAGAAGGAGAGTGATGAAGTTCTGCATCAGATGACCTGGCCTCCACAATCACCTGACCTCAACCCAATTGAGATGGTTTGGAATGAGTTGGACTTGAGAGTGAGGAAAAGCAATCCAGGTGAAGCTGGTTGAGAGAATGCCAAGAGTGTGCAAAGCTGTCATCAAGGCATAGGGTGGCTACTTTGATTTGTTTAACATTTGGTTGGTTACTACATGATTGCATTATTTCATTGTTTTGATGTGTTCACCATTATTCTACAATGTAGAAAATAGTAAAGATAAAGAGAAACCCTTGAATGAGTAGGTGTGTCCAAACTTTTGACTGGTACAGTATATATTTTTTATTTTACCAAAAAATTATATGGGGGATTGGAAATGAGGACAATTACATTGATGGGAGCTACAATCTATCTACCCCCCAAAAAACAAAAAAAATGCCTACTGGGAACATCCCTAGGAAATAAGAGGCGCAATTTTTAAAATATGTGCTAACATTGGATTCTTTCTGGTAATTATTTTAGAGAATGGTTACTATCACCACGATTATTAACATCCTAGTAATGAATGGTACAATAATGCTTGTTTCAATCAATCCCAAAGAACAGATCATTATTAATCTAATTATAATAATTATGACAGGTTAATAAATACCATTCTGCACAATCCTGGTGTGGAACACGGCCCGCAAGTACTGTAGATGGTACATGTTGGCTAACCTTAAAAAATAAATGTCTTCTCTGCTCTCATTTAATCTCTCCTGTGATCCTACTTCATTTCACTACTTTTAAACTTTGCTCTTGAATCCCAAAACTATTAAATAAAGGATCGTCTTACCTGCAAAGTCATCATTCAACTTTTGCTCCGTATTTATGGACACTAACAATGAACAGTGAGAATGTCTCTCTCTGTGGCCTTCACTTTGACATCCATGATAGGGATCATATATGGACCAATAAACCAAACATGCAAATCCTGAGTTGGCCACTTGAGCAGCCATCGGTTATTCACCTTCCACCGGTGGAAAACATGCACATTGATGCAAAATACAGTGACAAACACCTTTGTTCTAGCTGGGGACACATCCAAGCCACTGAAAAGAAATGCAAATAAAGGTTCCCTCCATGTGGAAAGACAAATATAGGCTTAGCCAAAGAACCTAATTTTCATTCTGCATCTCCATCATTTTGGCTAGGATTCATTTCTTATTTTAATTCTATTGTCGAACTGCAGTGAGAAGAAATTCTATTCTATTAGCCATTTGGGAAATGTACTGTCCTTTGATCTTGCTGTGGCACAAAATACAGCAGAGGCACACATAATGTTGGTCAATGGCAAATATGACTCTCTTTAAATGTAAGGCTAATTTATTCAATACTAACAGCTCATGGTCCTAGCCGTTCTAAAGCAGCAGCCAGTGATGCAGAGCAAGGGTTACGGCCCACTGCACAAGAGGATCCTCTTCCGCCTGCCACTCTCCAGTCTCCACCCAGAGAGATGTCATGCACTACCAAGACTGGTAGTGCCAAGACCGGTTAGTGCCAAGACTGGTAGTGCATGACAAAAAAAGCCTTAAATTAGAGCTACTACATTTCTGCCGTGACTGTCAGAATAAATTAGTCTATGTCTGTCTGATGCATACAGCTGAAGAGAATTCAGAGAATTCAAATACTGTAAAACTTAAATCAAATCAAAGTTTATTTGTCACGTGCACCGAATACATCAGGTGTAGACCTTAATCCATTTTGAATTCAGGCTGTAACACAACGAAATGTGGAATAAGTCAAGGGGTATCAATACTTTCTGAAGGCACTGTAGAAGGCCGTCTCTAATAAGCAAGCGCCTGTTGTGTTCAGTGATATAAGCAAATAAACGCCTGGGCTATTAATTTAAGTTTTACGGTCGTAACATACTGAATTTCTTTCTATGATGTACGGATAAAACTTAACAGTCACATTCACTACTATAAGGTATTGGACATCTGTCCTAAGTAACCTACCATAAAAATTAGTCAGTTGCTTCCACAGACAGACCAGGCAGGTGAATCATGGCGTTGAGGTAAGTGGTTGGTTGAACTTGGGTGGGTTCAGAAGTAAAGCACTAGGGTGTGTCTACAGGGTAGTATTGTCGTTCTCACCATCCCTGACGGAGGGCCAGGAAGTGAGGGATAAGGAGGACAGCGGTTTCTGCCTGGGTCTCAGCAGAGTTCAGGGACTCAGTGGGTGGATCATTTGCAGTGTTGATCGCAAGGGGAGCAACAATATACCATCTGAAAAACACAAAAGAGAAATACAGTGCATTGTAATATTGTACAGACGGACAGTGGGTTTATATTAACCTTTGATCTTGTGCCACTAAAGCATTAGGCCAGGGGTGTCAAAATAAATTCCTGGAGGACCGTGTGTCTACGGGTTTTCACTCCTCCCCTGTACTTGATTAAGGTCATTGATTAATTAGGAACTTCCCTTACCAGGTTGTTTAGGTCTTAATTCTAAACTAATTGAAAGGAAACAACAAAACCAGCAGACACACGGCCCTCCAGGAATGTAGTTTGACACCCCTAAATTAGGCTTACTTTTCACCTCCTTTTTGGTGATTTGGAGCAGCCTATTATATAAAACAAAATAGTAAAGTCCACCAAAAATCTAAGTCTGTCTCTTACCACTGTGCATAATGTAGGATATATCCCAAAAGTGTTCAAAAGTGACTTATGGACAGTATATCACATGTGAGTTTGTGTTCTACAGTTTTAGGCCTTTAGGCTAGCTATAGCATGGGCCTACAGTATGTACGACTGCAAAACTACTGCAAGCACATGACTGCAGAGGTCTAGATTGTCATCTCCTTGACAACTACAAACAGAGACACTTCCTCATCTGGTTTCTAACATGGCCTGGGGAGGGCCACTGTACAGTACCCTGCCTAGCCAAGATCTGTGTCAGAGGCTCAGGAGGTTCACAATAAAGACATCATTACATATACCCACAAGTCAAAATTAGCTTGGTCAGGAAACAGTGCCTAGTAGCCTAGGGAAGTTTAGTGGTCTGGGCCGCTGCCTCCAGATTACATAGCCTATACCACAGCAGCATGGGTTTAAAATCAAATCAAATCTTATTTGTCACATATACATGGTTAGCAGATGTTAATGCGAGTGTAGCGAAATGCTTGTGCTTCTAGTTCCGACAGTGCAGTAATATCTAACAAGTAATCTAACAATTCCCCAACAACTACCTAATACACACAAATCAAAATGGGTGAATGAGAGTATGTACATGTAAGTGTATGGATGAGTGATGACCGAGCGGCATAGGCAAGGTGGAATAGATGGTATAAAATACAGTATATACACGTGATATGAGTAATGTAAGACATGTAAACATGATTAAAGTGGCATTATTTAGAGTGCATTGTATGAAGTGACTAGTGATCCATTTATTAAAGTGGCCACTGATTGGGTCTCAAAGTAGGCAGCAGCCTCTCTGAGTTAGTGATTGCTGTTTAGCAGTCTGATGGCCTTGAGAGAGAAGCTGTTTTTCAGTCTCTCGGTCCCAGCTTTGATGCCCCTGTACTGACCTCGCCTTCTGGATGATAGCAGTGTGAACAGGCTGTGGCTCAGGTGGTTGATGTCCTTGATGATCTTTTTGTCATTCCTGTGACATCGGGTGCTGTAGGTGTCATGGAGGGCAGGTAGTTTGCCCCTGGTGATGCGTTGTGCAGACCGCACCACCCTCTGGAGAGACTTGCGGTTGAGGGCGATGCATTTGCCGCACTAGGCTGTGATACAACCCAACAGGATGCTCTAGATTGTGCATCTGTAAAAGTTTGTCAGGGATTTGGGTGACAAGCCAAATTTCTTCAGCCTCCTGCAGTTGAAGAGGCGTCTTCACACACTGTCTGTGTGAGTGGACCGATTCAGTTTGTCTGTGATGTGTACCCCGAGGAACTTAACTTTAGCAACCCTCTCCTCTAGCCTTCCTCTCTACTTCTTTAATATTCAATAAACAAAAAATAGACCTACGTGAAGTGTGGGACTGCCCCACTCCTTTTAAAAAAGGAAGATAAAACCCTAAATGGTAGCCGAAGTGAAGGCTCTGCTAAAAATTACAATACAGAAACAAGCTGCTACACATCCGCAGTCCAAACAGAGGATTCCCATCCCCAGGAACTATCCGCAGTCCAAACAGAGGATTCACATCCCCAGGAACTATCCGCAGTCCAAACAGAGGATTCACATCCCCAGGAACTATCCGCAGTCCTAACAGAGGATTCCCATCCCCAGGAACTATCCGCAGTCCAAACAGAGGATTCACATCCCCAGGACCTATCCGCAGTCCAAACAGAGGATTCACATCCCCAGGAACTATCCGCAGTCCAAACAGAGGATTCCCATCCCCAGGAACTATCCGCAGTCCCAACAGAGGATTCACATCCCCAGGAACTATCCGCAGTCCAAACAGAGGATTCACATCCCCAGGACCTCTCTGCAGTCCAAACAGAGGATTCACATCCCCAGGAACTATCCACAGTCCCAACAGAGGATTCACATCCCCAGGAACTATCCGCAGTCCCAACAGAGGATTCACATCCCCAGGACCTCTCCGCAGTCCAAACAGATTATTCACATCCCCAGGAACTATCCGCAGTCCCAACAGAGGATTCACATCCCCAGGAACTATCCGCAGTCCAAACAGAGGATTCACATCCCCAGGACCTCTCCGCAGTCCAAACAGAGGATTCACATCCCCAGGAACTATCCGCAGTCCCAACAGAGGATTCACATCCCCAGGACCTCTCCGTAGTCCAAACAGAGGATTCACATCCCCAGGAACTCTCCGCAGTCCAAACAGAGGATTCCCATCCCCAGGACCTCTCCGCAGTCCTAACAGAGGATTCACATCCCCAGGAACTCTCCGCAGTCCTAACAGAGGATTCACATCCCCAGGAACTATCCGCAGTCCAAACAGAGGATTCACATCCCCAGGAACTCTCCGCAGTCCTAACAGAGGATTCACATCCCCAGGAACTATCCGCAGTCCAAACAGAGGATTCACATCCCCAGGAACTCTCCGCAGTCCAAACAGAGGATTCACATCCCCAGGAACTATCCGCAGTCCTAACAGAGGATTCACATCCCCAGGAACTATCTGCAGTCCTAACAGAGGATTCACATCCCCAGGAACTATCCGCAGTCCAAACAGAGGATTCACATCCCCACGAACTATCCGCAGTCCTAACAGAGGATTCCCATCCCCAGGACCTCTCCGCAGTCCAAACAGAGGATTCCCATGCCCAGGACCTCTCCGAAGTCCAAACAGAGGATTCACATCCCCAGGAACTCTCCGCAGTCCAAACAGAGGATTCCCATCCCCAGGACCTCTCCGCAGTCCAAACAGAGGATTCACATCCCCAGGACTTCTCAGCAGTCCAAACAGAGGATTCCCATCCCCAGGACCTCTCCGCAGTCCCAACAGAGGATTCCCATCCCCAGGACCTCTCCGCAGTCCCAACAGAGGATTCCCATCCCCAGGACCTCTCCACAGTCCTAACAGAGGATTCCCATCCCCAGGACCTCTCCGCAGTCCTAACAGAGGATTCCCATCCCCAGGACCTCTCCACAGTCCAAACAGAGGATTCACATCCCCAGGACCTCTCCGCAGTCCAAACAGAGGATTCACATCCCCAGGACCTCTCCGCAGTCCAAACAGAGGATTCACATCCCTAGGACCTCTCCGCAGTCCCAACAGAGGATTCACATCCCCACGAACTCTCCGCAGTCCCAACAGATTATTCACATCCCCACGAACTCTCCAAGGTCCCAACAGAGGATTCACATCCCCAGGAACTATCCGCAGTCCAAACAGAGGATTCACATCCCTAGGACCTCTCCGCAGTCCCAACAGAGGAGTCACATCCCCACGAACTCTCCGCAGTCCCAACAGATTATTCACATCCCCACGAACTCTCCAAGGTCCCAACAGAGGATTCACATCCCCAGGACCTCTCTGCAGTCCCAACAGAGGATTCACATCCCCACAAACTCTCCGGGGTCCCAACAGAGGATTCACATCCCCACGACCTCTCCGCAGTCCAAACAGAGGATTCACATACCCAGGACCTCTCTGCAGTCCCAACAGAGGATTCACATCCCCACGAACTCTTCACAGTCCCAACAGAGGATTCACATCCCCACGAACTCTCCGCAGTCCCAACAGAGGATTCACGTCATTGCTTTCTATACAGCGAGTTGGTGGTGGTCTATCTATGGCTAGCGACAGCTTCCATCTTCCAATTTTTTATTGCGAAGTTTGCGCATTCAAACCAGTCGCCAATGATCAAATCGCTGAATGTCTCCGTACGTCTCCTTCTTCCATTATAATTGAATGATTTACGGTAGCATAGTCAGTCAGTGTTAAACAACGAGATTCTTCCATAAGTGAGATGTAACAGCAACTTTTTAAAGTTGTGGTGGTTAGCCTAATTGAGTGGGTCCGCTTAGTTAGCCAGTTCAACCATTTAGCTTAGCCAATGGTGAAGGTGTGCTCATTGCTTAAAGAGGGGTGACCCCTCACACCCTTAAGAACTCAGTCTAGAAATATGGACAGACATTTTTTTCACATCTGGCATGATTTACTAATGTCAATATGCTAATATGATAATAATTCAAAGTGACTTACAGTACGTCTTTAGTTAGGCTACTATGAACCTTGATTAAAATCTGGAAAATGGAGAGCACATCCCAGAGAATGGCCCTGACTGACTACCAAATTAAAATATAGCCTATTAGGCCTAGCCTACAGGCTTAACGTTCAAATGGCTATTCCTGTACAAAGGGATAGTTTGGGATTTTGACAATGAGGCCCTTTATCTACTTCCCCAGAGTTAGATGAACTTGTGGATTTGTATGTCTCTGTGTGCAGCAACTTCCAGTCACTGCGCTAACGCTAGTTAGCATTGGCTCGTGAAACTACTTTTTAACTTCCTTCATTCTGGAAGCAGATGCATAAAAATGGTATCCACGATTTCACCTGACTCATTGCCAAAATCCCGAACTATCCCTTTAAGCCAAGAATTGATGAACGCTTCACCTTGAAACCGAGGCTCACCTAAATGTACCCTGAGTGGCCACACAACCAAAGCGCATGCAACATGAAGTATGACTGACTGTAGGGCGTTTTTAGGGGTGACATAAGTAACATGAATTGATTAGCTGGTATTCAACTGGCTGGTGCTACACTACCTCCTCAGGTACTCCTCAAGGGGTGTGGTCAACAAGTGATTGAATTAATATAGAACGACCCACAAGTACATTTAATGCTTAAATTAAAGCATAGCCACATAGGCTACATACAGAACAGTTTTAAAAGTTCCACCAATTAGGCCCTCAGTTATTAGCCCGGAGGGACACTGAGACTTTTGCATTTTTCTAAAACACCTGTAATTGCATTTCCTGCAATCTAGAGCAAAGAAATGCCTTATATGCCTTCAACAGATATTAGCTAAATATCACCTGTGTCATATTTGAGAGCAGTTACAAAATACTAATTTGAGAAACCCATGGACGGCCTTTAGCTCTTGGCTAACATGGTGTCACCAATTTTCTTTCAAATAGACTGTATTCACAGGGGCCCAAGGGCGGGAATACGTTTCGGGGAGGACGTAGGAGTTTCATTTTCTGTATAACCTCAGAGTTAATGGTCACGCAACACAACCCTAACGCTTTGTTCAGACAGACTCTGGAAATATGGCAAAGAAGCACAATGTTTAACTCTGCCCCATCCCAATTCAGCAATGTATTCTGAGTAGATCAAGAGCTGAGGTTTTGGGGTGCTCTGCAATTCTTTATTGAAACAAACAACTAGCAAAATCTAAAAGTTAAAATCACAGTTTGAATTAGAGCTAACATTACCGTATGAGTGATAGGCTGGCAGTTAGGCCTAATAGTCTAGGCGATATGTGAAAAACTTTTTTTTATAAAAGCATGAAACTTGGAATATTTGCAAAGTTTGGGGCACGGAATATTTTCAGTTATGGAGCCATCGCAAAAACTTCTGCTGGCCATTTTTCTATTCCACTATAAATGGACAATGAATTTTCCTTACTATCTGCTGAAACTAACATGATATCAACAGAAAAGGTGATGTCTACATCTAGTCTATGTTTTGATGGTCAATGATTACAATGGTATCATACAACATCATAAATCTATAGATCTTTCATCATCACAGATCTCTAGACTTTGCCAACAACCTCTCATTGTCCATTTTCCAAACTTGTACGGATCTGGAGCACTGAGCAGAACAGCCTCAAAACAAATAACATCAACAGCAATGTTCAAATCAGACCATCCTATGTAAGGGGCATGTTTAAAAAACAAAACGTTATGGATGTTACATTGCCTGTCCCAATAAGAATGGCTTATTAAGGGGATTCGCCATATCAACTTCTCCTGTAAGAGCTCTTCTTTGTCTACACACATTCAGCATCACTCACACACTCTAAAGCCTTAGCCCCACCCATCTCTTCACATGTGAGGCCATGTGCAATACAGAGTGAGTACAGGAGTGTACTAAACAACAGATTTCAAGACTAAAGGCTGGTTTATACTACGTCTATCGACATGTTTGTAGACAGCTGTTGCAGTGACATCATGAACATTCTATTGTTGTCCGACATCAAACTTGTCATTGTCGTTATGAAAAAGTATTAACACAAAAACGATAGGTATAAAATACTTGTTTACGTTCAAATGCCTCTTCTGTAAAGTAGTGATGCGCGACAAATGCCTATTTTCCTGAAATTAGTCACATTTACTCAAAAGTCTACAAAGTGAGACTGTCCTCGTGTTTCTTGGCTATTTACATTGTTTTGTTCACAAGGTCTGTTGTTCATTTGAGTTTGCTGCTTCAAATGATAGTGAAGAGATTCTGTCTACTACTACTCAGATCCAAAATCTCACACACACAGACACACATGACAGGAACTGAGTAGCCTCTTTACCACGGTAACTTCACATCCTTAAAGCGATAGCTGTTTTTGGGCACTTCATCTCAGTGCTAGAGGCGCCACTACAGACCGTGGTTCGATACCAGGCTGTATCACAACCGGCCATGATTCATGATTGGGAGTCCCATAGGGCGGCACACAATTGGCCCAGTGTCATCCAGGTTAAGGTTTGACCGGGTTTTTAATTTTATAATTTAACCTTTTTTTATAGACAAGCCAGTTAAAAACAAATTCTTATTTACAATGACGGCCTACCAAAAGGAAAA
Organism: Oncorhynchus mykiss; assembly: GCF_013265735.2. Classification (NCBI taxonomy): domain Eukaryota; kingdom Metazoa; phylum Chordata; class Actinopteri; order Salmoniformes; family Salmonidae; genus Oncorhynchus; species Oncorhynchus mykiss. The sequence goes on along the minus strand of NC_048584.1, from coordinate 27,499,939 downwards.
AGGCCTCCTGTAGGCCGTAATTTTAAATAAGAACTTGTTCTTAACTGACTTGCCTAGTTAAATAAAGGTTCAATAAAAAATAAACAAATATTATTCTGTGGGGTTTATTGGAGGTTGGCACTCAACATTATGGCGCATTACTGCCACCCATTTTACTGGAGTGTCCCTGCCTCCCGCCTGTGTACTGGAGTCTTAGCTTAAAAATGTACCAATAGAATTATAAAGGGTTCCTGCAGATGCAGGAATACCCACATGCAGGAATTGTGGGCCGCAATTACACCCTTCTCCAATTTCTTGAGTCTCGACATACAGTGCCTTGCGAAAGTATTCGGCCCCCTTGAACTTTGCAACCTTTTGCCACATTTCAGGCTTCAAACATAAAGATATAAAACTGTATTTTTTTGTGAAGAATCAACAACAAGTGGGACACAATCATGAAGTGGAACGACATTTATTGGATATTTCAAACTTTTTTAACAAATCAAAAACTGAAAAATTGGGCGTGCAAAATTATTCAGCCCCTTTACTTTCAGTGCAGCAAACTCTCTCCAGAAGTTCTGTGAGGATCTCTGAATGATCCAATGTTGACCTAAATGACTAATGATGATAAATACAATCCACCTGTGTGTAATCAAGTCTCCGTATAAATGCACCTGCACTGTGATAGTCTCAGAGGTCCGTCAAAAGCGCAGAGAGCATCATGAAGAACAAGGAACACACCAGGCAGGTCCGAGATACTGTTGTGAAGAAGTTTAAAGCCGGATTTGGATACAAAAAGATTTCCCAAGCTTTAAACATCCCAAGGAGCACTGTGCAAGCGATAATATTGAAATGGAAGGAGTATCAGACCACTGCAAATCTACCAAGACCTGGCCGTCCCTCTAAACTTTCAGCTCATACAAGGAGAAGACTGATCAGAGATGCAGCCAAGAGGCCCATGATCACTCTGGATGAACTGCAGAGATCTACAGCCCACAGATGTGGGAGACTCTGTCCATAGGACAACAATCAGTCGTATATTGCACAAATCTGGCCTTTATGGAAGAGTGGCAAGAAGAAAGCCATTTCTTAAAGATATCCATAAAAAGTGTTGTTTAAAGTTTGCCACAAGCCACCTGGGAGACACACCAAACATGTGGAAGAAGGTGCTCTGGTCAGATGAAACCAAAATTGAACTTTTTGGCAACAATGCAATGTTTGGCGTAAAAGCAACACAGCTGAACACACAATCCCCACTGTCAAACATGGTGGTGGCAGCATCATCGTTTGGGCCTGCTTTTCTTCAGCAGGGACAGGGAAGATATAAAACTATTTTTTGTGAAGAATCAACAACAAGTGGGACACAATCATGAAGTGGAACGACATTTATTGGATATTTCAAACTTTTTTAACAAATCAAAAACTGAAAAATTGGGCGTGCAAAATTATTCATCCCCCTTAAGTTAATACTTTGTAGCGCCACCTTTTGCTGCGATTACAGCTGTAAGCCAAATACAGAACCATTCTGGAAGAAAACCTGATGGAGTCTGCAAAAGACCTGAGACTGGGACGGAGATTTGTCTTCCTACAAGAAAATGATCCAAAACATAAAGCAAAATCTACAATGGAATGGTTCAAAAATAAACATATCCAGGTGTTAGAATGGCCAAGTCAAAGTCCAGACCTGAATCCAATCGAGAATCTGTGGAAAGAACTGAAAACTGCTGTTCACAAATGCTCTCCATCCAACCTCACTGAGCTCGAGCTGTTTTGCAAGGAGGAATGGGAAAAAATATCAGTCTCTCGATGTGCAAAACTGATAGAGACATATCCCAAGTGACTTACAGCTGTAATCGCAGCAAAAGGTGGCGCTACAAAGTATTAACTTAAGGGGGCTGAATAATTTTGCACGCCCAATTTTTCAGTTTTTGATTTGTTAAAAAAGTTTGAAATATCCAATAAATGTCGTTCCACTTCATGATTGTGTCCCACCTGTTGTTGATTCTTCACAAAAAAATACAGTTTTATATCTTTATGTTTGAAGCCTGAAATGTGGCAAAAGGTCTCAAAGTTCAAGGGGGCCGAATACTTTCGCAAGGCACTGTATAACCAATTGGGTGAGCCCTCTTTAGTGTGTGACATCACAAAGATGCTTTACAGAGCTGTGTGTTTAGCTAGCTCGTGCCCCGGCATGAGCAGTTAGCACTGACCGAACGACTTGGGAAATCCAGCTTCAGCTTGATCACCAGATGAATTGGGAAATACATGAAAGCCTCACCAGCTAGCTACCAATCTATTTTAGTTTCATTGTCTGAAAAACGAGCCCACTAATTATTTTTACCTTACCACAAATGGTCTGGTATGTGTCGCTTGATATGAGCAAATTTACCTATTCTTTGATACATTTGGGTTATGCGTACACGATTAGTTAGTGGCTATTGCCTGGATCAAATCCCCAAGCAGACTAGGTGAAAAATCTTTCTTTGCCCATGAACAAGGAACTTAACCCTAATTGCTCTTGGAAGTCTAGTAAATTACAAAAAATGTAAATGTAAAAATCTAGCTAGCTACATTTCAGTAATTAGCTATCCTCCTAAATGCGGTGGTCTTTGGATAAACTAAGTTGGAAGAGTTGAAAATATTTATCTGAAAACAAACTAGTCGCCAGTTATTGTTGCCCGTGGTGTAATCATGTCTAACCAGTTGGCTAATGTAGCCTGTGTGCCCATGAGCTCCCAAGGCAAGATATCTGTGTCTTTTGGCATCTACGATTAGCTAGCTATTTGGCTACTGCATGGCCGGTGTAAGCCAGCATTCCAGCTAGCCAGCTACATTTCAGTCTGTAGCTATTCTTCTAAATGTGGTGGTTACTGGATAAACTAGCTATGAGTTGAACATATTTGGCTGAAAACTAGTAGCCAGTTGTTGTTGCCCATGGTGGAATCATATCTAACCCACTGGCCCCTGAAGTCTGTTTATGGCCCCATGAGCTCCCGAGTCTAGCTAACATTAGCTAGCTAGCGTTGCGAATTTGCATTTCGCTAGCTGAGCTGTTTTATAAGAAAATGGCTGAAAATGACTGTAGCTAGCTAGCAAGCCAGCCCTCCTCTGCGCCAATGTCATTGGGGCGCGGGAATGTCAAATTTGTATTTTTGTTTTATGTTAACTGTCATTGAAGTTCAGATCCGAGGCAAGAGAAATTGTCTGCCATGTTTTGTATTTTGGTAAAGGCTCAGAGCAGGGCCTAAAATGCACTTTTTGGTCCATCAGCCACTGTGGTAGGTAGATGAAAAAAATCTACCAGCCACTCAGATTTTTTAGCAGCCAAAAATATTTTTGCCATAATTACTTAAAATGTATTAGTAAGATGTAATGTGATATATTGCTAAATTTCATTCCATTATTTTTTACCTGAGTCTTTTTACTAAATTATCTATCAGATGAGACTAAATGTTTATTTTATTTATATAACTAGGCAAGTAAGTGAAGAACAAATTATTGTATACATCGATGACCTACCCCAGACAAACCCGGACAACGCTGGGCCAATTGTGCGCCGCCCTATGGGACTCCCAATCACGGCCGGATGTGATACAGCCTGGAGTAGGGGCGACAACGGTAGCTAGCTAGGCCACCGGTAGACAAGAGTACTTCGCCCCCACCTGTCAGGCACTGTTTTCCCACAGTTCTGTGAACGACGGCAAGGGCAAGTGTTTGGAAGGTGGGAGCGTAGGACACTGTGTGCTAACTTGTTTGCTAGCTAGCTAGGAGGACTCCAGTACACAGCAGGCAGGATAGGTAGTTAGCTAGCTAACAATAGCTAGACCAACGGTAGACAGTGTCCTTTGCCTTTCAAGCACTGCTTTCCCGCAGTTCTGTTAACGATGGCAAGGGCAAGTGTTTTGAAGGTGGAAGCGTAGGACACTGTGCTAACTTGTTTGCTAGCTAGCTAGGAGGACTCCAGTACACAGCAGGTGGGAGGCAGGATAGGTAGCTAGCTAGCACACCGGTAGACAGTGTACTCCGCCCACCGCCTGTCGGGCACTTTTTTCCCGCAGTTCTGTTAACGACTGTGAGGGCAGGTAGCTAGTTAGCTAGCTAGGACTCCGGTACACACAAGGCAGGGGCGACACAGGTAGGTAGCTAGCTAGGACACCAGTAGACAATGTCCTTCGCCCATGAAAAGCACAGAAAATATTTATATTTCCCTTTTGACCACATTTGAATCGCAGAGACAAATCCATAATATCAAGTGTAGCATGAAGATCACGTGCACCAATGGGCTGTTCCTGCAGATACAGGAACGCCCCGAACTACGGCTGCAATCACACACTATTGTGAAATTGCCCCCACTTCCTATGGAACAAAATTTCGCCTCCTGTAACTACAGATTCTGATTCAACCCTTACCAATGATGCACTTATCTACGTCCCTAGTCAGATTAACTTGTGGTTACCATTTATATGTCTCTGCATGCGGTTTGAATGAAGCTGCTAACTAGTACTAGCGCAATTGCTAACATGAATCAGCGCATGATGAAGTCTATGGCTATCTGCTAGCATAACGATCTCTTAACTTTCTTCATACTGGACACAGACATAAAAATTGTATCCACGATTTCATCTGACTCTGGGGAAGTAGACAAAGGCATCATTGCCAAAATCCCGAAGTATCACTTTAACCTTAACCACACTTCTAATCTTATGCCTAACCTTAAATTAAGACAAAAATAAAACATTTGTTTCCATGAATTTTTACGATAAACCAGTAGCAAATGTGTACTTTGTGGCTATGGTAACTTGTGACAACCCCTAGATCGTTATTAACAAATAAACTGACTCGCTGCCTAATTAAATGCATGAAGAAATAATAGTTAGCTAATGAACTGTAGCACAATCGTACATTTTAGACTCAAATACATGTTAAAGCATATGCATGCTTGTCATAACTTCCTTAAGCATTCGCAACATAGCGGTCGTTGCCTGCTGCTCATCCTTGGGTGTTTTGCATGGACTCTCACTGTCTTGCAGCTGTGATTCGAAGAATCTGAACTAGCTAGCTAGCTAAATCATTGCAGGTAACGTCAGCTGCAAAGACAAACTGATTCCGCATGGCAAAACACCAAATGATAATGCAAAACCACTACAAAGATACGATAGTGCCTTATTGTCGCATCAACAAAACTACGAATAACACCCACTTTCTGTATAGCTAGCTAGCCACCATCAGACGTTCTCATGTTCTGTGCTGCGAAGAGGCGGCAGCTAGCTACTGAGACTAGCATGGCTAGTGCTAGCTCGTGGGACATTTAACATAAGAATATCCATCATCTTACCCTTTTAATTCTGGTTGTCAGTCGTCTATAGTGGTTACTTTATATGTGTTTTATGTTGATGCTTGTTAGATCGCACAGTAAAGATACATCCTGCCGTATAATCTCCATCGGCGGTGTTTTTCTTCCATCCGCCCAACTTCAGCACCGACACCGAAACAGTTGATATACTGCGCATGCGTGCTGCTGTCACTGTCAGCTCAACGCTGGCCAGGCAGGGTGCGGGAAGGTGTGTTGCTTACATAGATTTTTCAAAGATGGAGAAGTAATATTGAAACATTTACTGTAAGTTTCCCAGTGTCTTTGCCACATCAGAGCCACATAGATGGCCACCGTCCTCTCTCCTTGGCACACCTTAATGTAGTCTGAAATACAGTTGCTAATTTAATTCTTACCCAAGTTTTTACAATTCCTGTTTACACCATTGGTTCAATACTTATGTCAATCTAAGCACCAGCAAGTTGTTGCTCAAGCATGTGAAACTTAAACATGTGTTTGCATATGGAATGTATACAATATTTATCTGAACCAAGATGAACAATTGTTTGGCTCTAACAAAATATTAAGTATTCCCATCTTTAACAGAATGTTGTTGTTGTTTTTAAATCTTGTGTTGTAATCGTTTGGATAATAAATTGCAATAGGAATAGGCATTTTGTATCACCAGCTGATTATTATAGAACACATTAAAGCGCCGACATTATCTTAAACAATCTTATCTTAAAATGGATGCAGACTTTTAACACAAATTAAATAATACGAGTGACATTTTTATAGAAAAAGTAATGATCTTTTCTCATATTTAGGTCAACAAGAGAACCATAGAAGTACCCTGACAAATATCCAACATAAATGGGAATGAGAGTTTGTTCTCACCGGAGATAGAAAAGAGCCCTGTGTGCTTTCAAGCCCCTCCATCACACTTGACTAATTGTGGTTGCTGTTGTAGTCTACTATCTTGGTATGAGGGCTTCAGTGCCAGTGGACATGTCATGTCTAGATGGGATACAGCTTTGGTCAAATTGATGGTAAAAATGTACTTTTTTTATTTTATTTTTGCTAACCCTAACCTAATTTTCCTAACCTGCTGCGTAAGTTCTCCTAACCTGCTCTATTTGGACAAAAGCTGTATCCCTTCTAGACAAAATCCAGTGGACATTGCAGTTTTACCTTGTGAGAGATGGGAAGTGCAACAAATGTTTGCTCTAATCCTCCACTGGGAGGCATCAAAACCATGTTGCCTTCTAATTCCGATGACTACAATGGGTAAATCATGCCTATTGATAAATGGAGGGCAATAGAAATTATATTCAGAAAATTCATGGTGTTACTGTATAATGTGATAGTAGTGACTCATTAAAAAGTATAGCCTATTTATTTTGTACAACTCGAAGAGGAAATTATAGAGACATTTTCATATTATAGAATACATTTATAAGGCCTAATGTAGGCTAATCAATACAGGGGTTAAGTAACAGTGAATGTTGTTTCATTATGCCCAGTGGCATAAGAACATCAAAGAATTAGCCAACATCTCCCAAACTGAGGCAACCTTCCACAAAGAGGGTCTTAGACCAGACGATAAACATGGTACAGCAAATTAAATGATCAAATCACCATCAAAAGTAGCACAGTCCCTACCACCCAGCTCTGCTGCCCTCCTTTTTACCAGCATGCCCTGCTCCAACAGTCCAAGCCTGGGAAGTCTACAGAAAGCTACAGAAGGTGAAAACCCATGAGGCAGCAGGCCCAGATGAAATCCCAGGCAGACTAATAAGGAGTTTGCATATGAGCTGAGCACAGACCACTGGCTGACATTCTTAATTTACCACTACAAGAGGACATCGTTCCTGCTGAATGGAAAGAAGCTATAGTGGTCCACTTACCTAAAACCAAGTCACCCTCCATCAGTGAAGGCCTATCTCACCAACCTCTCTTCTGAGGAAAGCAGCTGAGAGCTTTATCACTGAATGGACTCTTACCGATATCCTACCCCAGATTGACACCCAGCAGTGAGAATGTCTTGGTTAGTTCAATCTGTGCCACTGACTTAGTCTGCTTTAAATCCAGTTTGTCTACAAATTAGTAATTGATATGTTGGATTCACGTCTCCATCTCAACCAAAAATCTAAGTTAGAGAATAGGACTAAATAAAAACACTTTAATTAAAGTGCAATTAAAGTTTGATTTGATTTAGTCATATTCTTTAACTTAGATTTCAATTATTAATTTGTAGCAAATGGAATTAAAGCCAGACTAAGTCAATAGCACAGGTGGAACCATCCAAGCTTAAACTAAATCTAAATGTTGATATTTGGTTGTGTTGACAACCAAACACAATTCATTATCACTTTTGAAATACAATAAATAGCCTATTAACTTATTGGCAAGTTAACAAATTACAGTGGCAAGAAAAGGTATGTGAACCCTTTGGAAAAACCTGGATTTCTACATAAATTGGTCATAAATTTGATCTGATCTTAATCTAGGTCACAACAATAGACAAACACAGTCGGCTTAAACTAATAACACACAAACAATTATGTTTTCATGTCTTTATTGAACACACCATGTAAACATTCACAGTGCAGGGTGGGAAAAGTATGTGAACCCTTGGATTTAATAACTGGTTGACCCTCCTTTGGCAGCAATAACCTCAACCAAACTTTTTCTGTAGTTGCAGATCAGACCTGCACCATGGTCAGGAGGAATTCTGGACCATTCCTCTTTACAAAACTGTTTCAGTTCAATAATATTCTTGGGATGTCTGGTGTGAACTGCTCTCTTGAGGTCATGCCACAGCATCTCAATTGGGTTGAGGTCAGGACTCTAACTGGCCACTCCAGAAGGCGTATTTTCTTCTGTTGAAGCCATTCTGTTGATTTACTTATGGGTTTTGGGTCGTTGTCCTGTTGCATCAACCAACTTTTGTTGATCTTCAATTGGCGGACAGATAGCCTAACATTCTCCTGCAAAATGTCTTGATAAACTTGGGAGTTCATTTTTTTAATTGATGATAGCAAGCTGTCCAGACCCTGAGGCAGCAAAACAGCCCCAAACCATGATGTTCCCTCCACCATACTTTACAGTTGGGAGGTTTTGATGTTGGTGTGCTGTGCCTTTTTTTTCTCCATACATAGTGTTGTGTGTTCCTACCAAACAACTCAACTGTAGTTTCATCTGTCCACATAATATTTTTGCCAGTAGTGCTGTGGAACATCCAGGTGCACTTTTGTACATTTCAGACATGCAGCAATGTTTTTTTTGGACAGCAGTGGCTTCTCCGTGGTGTCCTCAAATGAATACCATTCTTGTTTAGTGTTTTCCGTATCATAGACTCATCAACAGAGATGTTAGCATGTACCAGAGATTTCTGTAAGTCTTTAGCTGACACTCTAGGATTCTTCTTAACCTCATTGAGCATTCTGCACTGTGCTCGTGCTGTCATCTTTGCAGGACAGCTACTCCTAGGGAGAGTAGCAACAGTGCTGAACTTTCTCCATTTATAGACAATTTGTCTTACCGTGAACTGATGAACATCAAGGCTTTTAGAGATACTTTTGTAACCCTTTCCAGCTTTATGCAAGTCAACAATTCTTAATCTTGGGTCTTCTGAGATCTCTTTTGTTTGAGGCATTTTTCACATCAGGTAATGCTTCTTGTGAATAGCAAACTCACTTTTTGTGAGTGTTTTTTATAGGGCAAGGCAGCTCTAACCAACATCTCCAATCTCATCTCATTGATTGGACTCCAGGTTAGCTGACTCCTGACTCCAATTAGCTTTTGGAGACGTCATTAGCCTAGGGGTTCACATACTTTTTCCAACCTACACTGCCAATGTTTAAATGATGTATTCAATATAGACAATAAAAATACAATAATTTGTGTGTTATTAGTTCAAGCACACTATGTTTGTCTGTTGTTGTGATTTAGATGAAGCTCAGATCAAATTTGCTGACCAATTTATGCAGAAATCCAGGTAATTCCAAAGGGTTCACATACTTTTTCTTGCCACTGTATGTGTTGGATTCATGCCTCCAACTCAAGCAAAAAATCTAAATTAAAGAATGGGATTAAGCCAGTGGCTCAGATGGAACTTTACAAGCAGTAGATACATCTCCTTTAAATGTTGATATTTGGTTATGCTGTCAACCAAACACAATTCAACATGACCTTTGTAATACAGTAAATAGGTTAGTGTAACTATAAATTTCTTCTTATGTAATCATATGAAGCGTGCATAGGTTGTTGCAGTTCTGTTGAGATCTTCACAATTCCAGAATCTTGCATCATGTACTTTTAATGTTTAATGCTATCTCAACTGAAAACCAGGTCATTTGGTTCTGCTATTAGATGAAGCACAGTGATAACATTAATCTGTGGTATAAATAAACAAAATATCTGACTGTTTGTATTCCTTTTTGAACTTGTCTGTGCTTTTAAATGGTTGAGTGCGCAGTGATAGACATTTGCGGTAGGTGACAACAACCAAACATCAGACATTGTTTTTCCATTGAAATGTGGTTGTGCTTTTAGATGGTTAAAAGCATAGTGATGACACATTATAAATTCAACTCACTTTTGTCTGTCTTTTTGAGTGGGTGACAATAGGTTGTAATCTTATTGATCAACGTCACAACCAAATATTACCAAGTTACCCACCTTGAAATTACGAGATGTGCCCAGTGGGTATTGCTCTTACAGACACTCTTACAGACATTAATATTAAAGACCGACAGACATCTGTTTCTCGACAATAACAATGTAATTTGAAACATCCGTATAATAATATTCCAGTCCAAAACACTACTTCACACCAACACACCTCCCAGTGTTGGCACTAGCTACACCTGATCAACCTCAGGCACTACCGGAACAACCAGCAGTGGGCCACCATTCTGGGGCTGTAGCCGCAGCCTTCCACCTATCAATTATCTCTGCCTCTGCCACCTCACTCCTCCAATATAGTTTCCTCCAATCCAGCCTCTGCCCCAGGCTCCTCCTCCAGCCTATCCTCAGCCTGTAGTGCCCCAGCATGTGGTGTATCCAATCCAACCACCCTACTAGAGTACTTGTATTCAATTATTAGCAATGGAACCTTGAATCGAGTACTCGTGCCGATCCCTACCTTCAAGGAGATCAAGGCAATGGACCTTCTACCTATCAGGTCAGGATATAGCCACGCATTTGATGATTTCATCTTCCATGTTGAAACACTGGTTGGGCTCCTGAAAATCATAGGCTATCAAGGTTAAACTGAACTCCTGTGTGGCTTCCATGATGAGCTTGTATTGTTCAGCTAAATCAAACATTTCATCTGTTGATCCAGCACAAGTGCTATATTCTATAACCTGCCAGACTTCTCCGCCCGGCTCTTTTTTTCAAATACAATATATTTTCCACGTTGATTCAACGTCTTCACCAGGGCTGGGAATTGTTAGGGACATAATGATATGATATTATTACGATACTATGATCTGCATTGCGATGATCATGATTCTGCAGTAAGTGTATTGCGATTCAATACCGGAATTTTATTGCAATTCCATGCTGCAGAGGGACTGAAATAAGTGAAAATAACAAATTGGCTCCCTATTTAAAAAGGTGGAGAAAAAGCTATGAAGGAAAAACAGGATAAGAAATGCTGGAGTGAAAACTACTGCTTATGAGCAGAGTCGGAACTGGTCTGGTGAGTGGCAAGAGAGGGGTGTGGCCAGAGATTGGGGTGAACACATAAACCTTCACAACAAAAACATTGTGTAGTGTAACCAGAGAATGAAGAGGAAGCGAGACCCCACTCCCTGTTATTTCTGGTTCAATGAAAGTCAATGAACTAAGTAGACCAGACCCAGCTGCTATTGTATTGGTGTCTATGGGAAACCCACCCCGTTAAGTAGACTGGAACTGACAATTTTATTTCAATGGTAAATGCGTGAAATAGTGAAATATCTTAATTTATGCACCATCTTTGGTGTAACTCATAGACAGTGGTGTAAAATACTTAAGTAAAAATACTTTTTAAAGTACTACTTACAGTTGAAGTCGGAAGATTACATACACCATAGCCAAATACATTTAAACTCAGTTTTTCACAATTCCTGACATTTAATCTTTGTAAAAAATCCCTGTCTTAGGTCAGTTAGGATCATCACTTCATTTTAAGAATGTGAAATGTCAGAATAATAGTAGCGAGAACAATTTATTTCAGCTTTTATTTCTTTCATCACATTCCCAGTGGGTCAGACATTTACATACACTCAATTAGTATTTGGTAGCATTGCCTTTAAATTGTTTAACTTGGGTCAAACGTTCCGAGTAGCCTTCCACACACTTCCCACAATAAGTTGGGTGAATTTTGGACCATTCCTCTGACAGAGTTGGTGTAACTGAGTCAGGTTTGTAGGCCTCCTTGCTTGCACACACTTCAGTTCTGCCCACAAATTTTCTATAGGACTGAGGTCAGGGCTTTGTGATGGCCACTCCAATACCTTGACTTGGTTGTCCTTAAGCCATTTTGCCACAACTTTGGAAGTATGCTTGGGATCATTGTCCATTTGGAAGACCCATTTGAGACCAAGCTTTAACTTCCTGACTGATGTCTTGAGATGTTGCTTCAATATATCCACATAATTTTCCTACATCATGATGCCATCTATTTTGTGAAGTGCACCAGTCCCTCCTGCAGCAAAGCACCCCCACAACATGATGCTGCCATCCCGTGCTTCACGGTTGGGATGGTGTTCTTTGGCTTGCAAGCCTCCCCCTTTTTCCTTCAAACGTAACGATGGTCATTATGGCCAAACAGTTCTATTTTTGTTTCATTAGACCAGAGGACATTTCTCCAAAAAGTATGATCTTTGTCCCCATGTGCAGTTGCAAACCGTAGTCTGGCTTTTTTATGGCGGTTTAGGAGCAGTGGCTTCTTCCTTGCTGAGTGGCCTTTCAGGTTATGTCTATATAGGACTTGTTTTACTGTGGATATAGATACCTTTGTACCTGTTTCCTCCAGCATCTTCACAAGGTCCTTTGCTGTTGTTCTGGGATTGCTTTGCACTATTCACACCAAAGTACGTTCATCTCTAGGAGACAGAACGTGTCTCCTTCCTGAGCGGTATGATGGCTAAGTGGTCCCATGGTGTTTATGCTTGTGTACTATTGTTAGTACAGATGAATGTGGTACCTTCAGGCATTTGGAAATTGCTCCCAAGGATAAACCAGATTTGTGGAGGTCTAAATTCATTTTTTAATTATTTATTTTTATTTTCTCATGATGTCAAGCAGAGGCACTGAGATTGAAGGTAAGCCTTGAAATACATCCACAGGTTGTCACATTCTGACCTTAGTTCCTTTGTTTTGTCTTTGTTTTAGTATGGTCAGGGCGTGAGTTGGGGTGTGCAGTCTGTTCTTTTTTCTATGATTTGCGATTTCTGTGTTTGGCCTGGTATGGTTCTCAATCAGAGGCAGCTGTCAATCGTTGTTCCTGATTGAGAACTATACTTAGGTAGCCTGTTTTCACCTTTGAGTTGTGGGTGATTATTTTCTGTTCTGTGTTTTGTGTATTCACCGTACAGGACTCTTTCGTTTCGTTCATTGTCGCTTTACTGTTTTGTTTCAGTGTTCGATTGTTCTATTAAATCAATATGGACACTTACCACGCTGCGCATTTGTCCTCACCTTCTTCCATCACAGACAACCGTTACACAGGTGAACCTCCATTTGACTCAAATGATGTCAATTAGCCTATCAGAAGCTTCTAAAGCCATGACATCATTTTCTGGAATTTTCCAAGCTTTTTAAAGGCACAGTCAACATAGTGTACATAAACTTCTGACCCACTGGAATTGTGATACAGTGAATTATAAATGAAATAATCTGTCTGTAAACAACTTTTGGAAAAATGCCTTGTGTCATGCACAAAGTAGATGTCCTAACCGACTTGCCAAAACAATAGTTTGTTAACAAAAAGTTTGTGGAGCGGTTGAAAAATAGTTTTAATGACTCCAACCTAAGTGTATGTAAACTTCCGACTTCAACTGTAAGTACTTTTTTGGGGTATCTGTACTTTACTCTTTATATTTTGACAACTTTTACTTCACTACATTCCTAAAGAAAATAATGTACTTTTTACTCCATACATTTTCCCTGATAACAAAAGGTACTCGTTACATTTTGAATGCTTAGTAGGACAGAAAATTGTCCAAGTCACACACTTATCAAGAGAACAACCCTGGTCATCGCTACTGCCTCTGATCTGGCGGACTCACTAAACACAAACGCTTCATTTGTAAATGATTTCTGAGTGTTTGCAGTGTGCCCCTGGCTATCCGTAAATATAAAAAAACATTACAATTGTCCCGTCTGGTTTGCTTAATATAAGAAATGTTTTATTATTCATACTTTTGATACTTACGTATATTTAAGCAATTACATTTATTTTGATTACTTAAGTATTTTTAAAACCAAATACTTTTAGACTTTTTAGCATTTTACTGGGTGACTTTCACTTTTACTTGAGTTATTTTCTATTAAGGTTTCTTTACTTTTACTCAAGTATGACAATTGGGTACTTTTTCCACCGCTGCTCATATAGATCCTATTAAATTAATAGTATTATAATTCCTAATTCTATGTTGTAACTGACTAATAAATCGATACCCTAGGAACGATGCACAACACATGATGTTTCTGATTGTCATAAATAAATGGATTTGATTGATTGGACTGGCCTTAAATGACCTTTGATGGAATAGCCTGAAATGACCTTTTAATGAGACAAGAACCATAAGCCACTTATGATTTGCATTGAAAAGGTTAATAGTTCACTGACAGTACTGTCTTCTGAAAACAGGAAAGTCTGTCAAATAAGTTAACTTTCTCAATAGCCAAACAATAATCAAATCATTATTAGGCCCATGGTATTTACGGGAGGATAAGCGGCAAGAAGGGTAAAACCATTTGTTGCTACTGTCGAGAAAACATAGGTTCATTGTTTTCCTTGTCTTGTAAATATAACGACGGTGGTTTGGAACAACGCTCAGTGCTCAGGAGACCGGGGTTGATCCTGGCTTTAAAAAAGTTTTGTGCCGTGACTGGAATGGGTCAAACGACCCAAAGGAGAGTGAAGTGTAACGAAGGCAGATTGGAATCACACTTGTATGATGAGTAACCTTGTCTGAGACCTGAAGACCTACATTATTAGCTCCACAAGCTAGGATTTATCTCCTAACACAGTCTTGTGGTGCAGAGGAGATACAGGTTTAAATCACTGATATCCTCCTGATTCCTGCTTACAAGCAAAAACTCAAACAGGAAGTACCAGTGATGCGCTGAATACGGAAGTGGTCCAATGAAGCGGATGCTAAGCTACAGGTCTGTTTCGCTAGACTGTTTCGCTACAACATAAGGGATTCATCTGATGGCATTGAGTTTACCACATCAGTCACCAGCTTCATTAATAAGTGCATCAACGATATCGTCCCCACAGTGACTGTACGTACCTATCCCAACCAGAAGCCATGGATTACAGGCAACATTGTCACTGAGTTAAAGGCTGGAGCTGCCGCTTTCAAGGAGTGGAACACTAATCCGGACGCTTATAAGAAATCCCGCTATGCACAACGAACCATCAAACAGGCAAAGCATCAATACAGGACTAAGATAGAATCCTACTACACTGGCTCTGACAATCATCAGATGTGTCAGGGCTTGCAAACTATCACAGATTACAAAGAAAAACCCAGCCATGAGCTGCCCAGTAATGCAAGCCTACCAGAAGAGTTAAATGCCTTCTATGCTCGCTTCGAGGCTAACAACATTGAACCATACATGAAAGCACCAGGTGTTCTGGACAACTGTGTGATCACGCTCTCCGTAGAAGATGTGAGTAAGACCTTTAAACCGGTGAACATTCTCAAGGCCGCAGGGCCAGACGAATTACCAGGATATATACTCATGTTGCACACCTTTAAGTTTTCTCATTAAATGCTTTTAATATCTGTATATGAATTTCTACAATTCATAGTTGGTTTGAGATTTTTAAGTAATTTAAATTTAGAGCTATTGGGATTTTAACATGTACATTGTGTAATTTGCCAATGGTCCCTAACTAGACCCAAAGGGATATTCAAAGTCAACCCAAATTTACCACAGGCATTACAATTGTGTTGCATGTAGCTGCACTCTGAATTGATATTTACTTGCATGTTGCAAGCTGTGGGCATGTGGGCAGGATTGAAACACACCCAACCTTCATTTATGTTGTGATGCAGTCACAACCACAAGTCTCACACAACTCAGTTTTGGAGAAGACTGACTGCATGACCGAAATTGTACAATTTATACTTAGTAGTCAATTTTGATAGTAGAATAAATGTTTCTGACTCATAACGATGCCACATTGACATCTAACCGGTGCTGTAGGGGTGGGTGAGGGGTCAAGGGATGGGAGTGGTCCACTGTGTTGTGAAATCTCAACTAATCACAGCAGATACCTCGTCACTCCAGGGGCTTCTTGCAATGCCAGCTACTGCCTACCGCAGTATATTGTAGTGTTTATTTTTGTCATAAAAATGTGTCAGTAAAACATAAGTGAGTTTTGGTTATTTAATCTCATATCATACTGAAATGTAAAAAAACATTTGATCAAAAGGTTCGGGACGAATGACGCCACAAAGGAGCAAATGGGAGGTTGCAAAATGTGTTTCACTACATTGTCATGGTGTCATGTAGTGAACTTGTTTGCTACACAATAATAAATAAACATGAAAAACAAAGTGCTGGTGCCCTCGAATTAGTAAAAACTATAAGGTTGTGATGACTTGGTATAGATGCTATTCGAAAAAGGTAATCTATGGACTGGCTTTAAAACATAGGGGATGATGGCCACCACTCAGTAAACAAAAAATGTATTACGATTAATAATGGAGCTTACTTTTCTTCTTTAGTCAAAATAGAAACTTGTAATTAAGGAGAATAAAAATTCAGAATAGTTTTTTAGTTATATATTATATATTCAGCATTTACTTAGTTTGCAAGCAGCTATTTTTCCTTTTTAATCATTGTGTTCAGAAAAAATATATTACTCTCCCCAATGCTGCGGAATTATTATGCTGCTCTAAGAGAAAGAATCGCTGAAAGAAAGTATTGAAATTACACAAGTAAATTCAAAGAACAAAACTTTCCTTCAGTGAGTCATTGAAAAATTGGTAAAAATGATGGACTGAGGGGATGATTGTCACGTTCTGACCATAGTTCTGTTATTTTATTCTTTGTTTTAGTATGGTCAGGGCAGTCTGTTTGTTTTTCTATGTTGGTTTTTGTGTTCGGCCTAGTATGATTCTCAATCAGAGGCAGGTGTCGTTAGTTGTCTCTGATTGAGAATTATACTTAGGTAGCCTGGGTTTCACTTTTGGTTTGTGGGTGTTTGTTTCCGTGTGTGTGCTTGGGCCACACGGTACTGTTTTGGTTTTGTAAATTCACGTTGTTATTTTCTGTTTAGTGTTCTGAGTTTTAATTAAAAATCATCATGAACACTTACCACGCTGCGCTTTGGTCCTCCTCTCTTTCTCCCGACGACATCCGTTACAATGATGTCACTGTTGACTTTGAATGTCCTTGTCAGGATGCTCTCATGCAGAATCACACAAAAGTGTTCAGATCAGGGAGGGACCATCGTTAATGTCAGGTAATCTGAAGTTCACACATTAACAGAGCGTACATCCCGCCACCGTTTTAGTAAACAGCTGAGGGTTGGGGCTGGAGAAATGTAACCACTCTCAAATTCATAGGCAGAGCTATGGATGTAAGGACTAGCCATTTATGATACTGTATCAAAATGAGTTTGAGGCTATACAGTGTTGGTTTAAAATTACATTGTTTGCAAACAATGGAGTAAAACAAGCTATTGTTTTGGGTTCTGACAGTTGAACTAAGCTCATGAGGCATTTATAAGTTATATTCTTCAAGAATAAATGGGTGTATATAAAACAAAATTGATGTAGCAATCGCAGACTGCCATTTGTGCAATGCATAATCCATAATGTGCTGTCACTTGAATCTACATGAAGCAGCAAGTTAGACAATATAAAAAAATTGGGGGAAAACCATTATTATTTTAATTTATTTCTTTGAACACATCCTATTTCCTCAAGGTGAAAAATAATCCCTGGGGACATTTGCTGTGCTGCATTGTACATTTGTGAAAGTATTGCAACGTACAGTGATGTTGGTGCATACAGTGGAGTGCATTTGGGATATTTCAAGTGAAGTTTGATTTCAATAAAATCCCTTTAGTGCTATAATGGGTTAACAATTAGGTTTTCAGTTTTGTAGAGTTGTTTATATGGTAATGAGTGGGCCTTAGGTGCCAGTGTCGTCAAGGTGACAGCTTCATCAGACTGAAATGAATGTGAGATGTTCATGAAGGAATAGCCACAGCAAAATGCGTTCATTTGCTTACTTAGAAATCAGAGATATCTTATATTTCTTTAGAGAGTTGAAAGATAATTAAAATGCTTCTTGCTAATTGCATTGTTAAAGGCAATGAAGGTGAATGTTTTCGTTTACTAAGCTTCCTTAATATTCTTTGTTTATAGACTTAAACATATTCATACTTTATTCCTCTTTACCAGTTATGTGATGTATTTGGAGCATCAATTATATTGTACAATATTTGCACATTATTATTTTTTGAATTCTTCAAGCTCTGTCAATTTGGTTGATAATTTCTAGACAACCATTTTCAAGTCTTCCCATAGATTTTCAAGCCGATTTTAAGTCAAAACTGGAACTTTGCCAATCAGGAACACTCAATGTTGTCTTGGTAAGCAATTCCAGTGTAAATTTTGCCTTGTGTTTTAGGTTATTATCCTGCTGAAAGGTGAATTGGTCTCCAAGTCTCTGTTGGAAAGCAGACTGAAACAGGTTTTCCTCTAGGATTTTGCCTGTGCTTAGCTCAATTCCACATTTTTTTCATCCTAAAAAACTCCCTAGTCCTTATCAAATATAACATTCATATGTAATGTTTTGTGGATGAAACAAAGTGAGTAAATGTTTAACAGCTTGACATGAACTATCACATCTTTAGTCTAAGTTTCACACACTACAGAGCCTGTCTTGAATAGGATTCATACCCTTGTAACTGAATGGAATGTTTGATCCAGGGGAAATGTAATAGTTACCAATAGGCTATACCTTTGATTTGATTTCCACCTCTAAATATGCTGTAGTCAATTTACACAGCAAGGGAGCAGGCTTAGCTGATTTATTGAGGGTAGCGATTAAAATGAAGGCCTGAATATTGTTCAGTGTCCAAGGATAACAAGGTTTGCTTGCAGTTTCATGCTTTCAAACATAATGATAGGCTCAGAATCCCCCAGATGAAATCATCTCTCTCTCTTATCCACTTGACATTTCATACGGAATACAGATATCGCCGAAAAACAGGCAACATATTATGTTTAATGGCTCCTCAGGAAATGCCAATGCTAAGATATATTGACTCAATAAAAATATAAAGTATCGGGGTGTGAGCAAAATGCTGATGAGATGTCTGTCACACACTATGGTACTGAATCTATTTTGACATCCACAGCCTATGGACAAAGATACGGCATGAAAGGTATTAATGACATGAAAGATGAACTGCAATATGACATCTTGAACCAAAGCAGGTCAGCTTCCTACTTACAGAAATTGGCATAAAGAAGTTCAATCTGCCTAAACTGCCTGGGCAGTCATTCTCTTCCTCATTCAAGCAAATAAATTAAAACCATACAGATGCATTCCAAATCCATTGTTCTTAGCAATCAGGGGAAATGCAGAATAAGCTTCAAATTAGAAAAGAAAATCCCCCAACAAAAACAAAACCTAATTTCTCGCCTCGAGGCACCCATGCTTTCACAAAAACTAGAAAACAATCTGGCATTTGGAATCCCTCTCGGAAGAGAGAGAGAGAAAGGGCAAAAAGCCATGCACTATTGATAAGCCATGCACAATTACAAAAAAGGGTTATTTGGGGTATATAGAACCTTATGATTCTTTGGACGAGATTAAAGAACCCTTTACTGAAAAACTTTATACATACAGTATCTCCAGAAAGTATTCATACCCCTTGACTTATTCCACATTTTGTTGTGTTACAGCCTGAATTTATAAAAAATGAAATACAGATATCTCATTTACATAAGTATTCACACCCTTGTGTCAATACTTTGTAGAAGCACATTTGGCTGTGATTACAACTGTGAGTCTTTTGGGGTAAGTCTCTAAGAGCTTTGCACACCTGGATTGTACAATACTTGCCCATTATTCATGAAAAAAATCTTCAAGCTCTGTCAAGTTGATTAATGGTCATTGCTAGACAGCCATTTTCAAGTCTTGCCAGTGACTGGGTGTATTGATACCCTATCCAAAGCCTAATTAATGACTTCACCATGCTCAAAAGGGATATTCAGCATCTACCAATCGGTGCCCTTCTTTGCTGGGCATTGAAAAACCTCCCTTTGACATTATGGGGTATTGTGTGTAGATCAGTGTCACAATCTAAATGTGATACATATTACATTCAGGCTGTAACCCAACAAAATGTGGATAAAGTAAAGGTGTATGCTGTATACCCAGTGAAAGCAAACAACCTTGAGGATGATGTCCCTACCCCCGAGTGTAATGGGGATTTTAGACAACAACAGAACAAAAGCTAAGCCAGTCACATAAAGGGGAGATGGAATTCATAGTTTGCAACATTGTTGCAGAGGTCTGAGTGGCAAACAGCAAGGTTCATAGAATCATGTGCTGTTGCAAACTAAATGCTTGCTAGAAGCAAGAGGAAATCATTTGTTTAATAAAAGCAGACTCTTGGGGTGTGTTCGAAAGTGCGCTGTGGGTTGTTCGTAAATGCAGAGCAATGTGCTGTAAGATTTAAGTTTGCTCTTGGAGCGTTCAGAGCGCACACTGCACTGGACACTCTGGCCGAGGAATAGCGTTGATCTGAGCATTTTGACCTCACAAAGGCAGTCAAGCACCCAAGCTAACTGGCTAAAGATGGCTAGCTTGCTAGCTACTTCCAGACACAAATGAGAGAACACCTCACTCTGACCATTTAACTCGCCATAGAAGAGCTGGTTAGGCTGTTATCATGTTATCTGGAGTTGGTGACTGTAACTGTGCTGCTGGCAACAATTTAATTATGTTTTTTTTACTGTGTTCACTGACACAGGTCATATATTTAGCGGGTGTTGCTTGTTCGTAAATTCATTAGTTATTCTGCTCTCTGGCACACTAAGTGCTCTGGAATCGGAGTAGATAGCCAGAGTGAATTTAGGAAGGCACCCTTAGATAAAAGGGGTTATATTTATAGAACATTTTGGTCAATTCAAAATGTAACTGCCATTCCTATTAAAAAAAACACTGCCATTCCAGCATGACCATTCAAGGGGATGATTGTTGAACCAACTTGGAAGTAGCCTACCAATAAGCACATTATTTTTCAATGTGTTAAGAAAAGTTTATTATTTATTTCAAATATATGAGGCCAAAGTCATATGATAAACTATAGGCTTGATAAATAAAGTTGAAACTTGATTAGAATTTGAGCATGTTTGTAAACTTAGCTAGCTAAACAGAAAAAGCAAGGCCACTTTAGGCTAATTCACCACTTTACTAGCTAGCCAGCAAACTCTTTCAAATAAACATTATTTGCTATTATGGGATATGCCAAATAAAGCTACAGGCCCAGCCTGACATTGTCAATTAGCAATTGTTACTTTTATTTCAGTATTTCAATGTGGAATTCATTGAGGGGACTATGTTGTGCGGCAGGTAGCGCAGTGGTTAGAATGTTGTGCCTGTAACTGAAAGGTTGGTGGATTGAATCCCTGAACTGACAAGGTAAAAATCTGTCTTTCTGCCCCTGAACAAGGAAATTAACCCACTGTTCCTGGGCCGTCATTGTAAATAAGAATTTGTTCTGAACTGACTTGCCTAGTTAAATAAAGGTTAAATAAAAAATGTAAGAAATGAAAATGTTTCATGAAGTCATTAGAAGACTGAGGTATGTATAAATTATTTATAATAGATTATGTATAACAAGTCTTGGTGATTCAATAGCCTCTGCTCTGTCTGGCATTAACTTAGAACTATCAGAGGCTGAGGATCTCTCTTTCGGCTGCTGCTGCTACTGACAGCCACTGCTTGTAAATTGTTCTTCTACATCTTAATAATTATGTCTGCATAGACTTTTGTCTTCGTTTTGGCAGATTAACTCAAGCTTATTTCTGAAGATTAATTTATGTTTTTGCTCCTTTTTCTCTACAACCAGTCTTGCAACAACCCATACTGTACTGACGGAAGGCTGCCTAGCGGCTTAGGAGTTGTACCTGATGCAGGAGTTTGACCTGTGGCCGAAAAGTGGAATTGATCTGACAACTGGAGGGCTGCTGGGTTCACATCCTTAAAACATTCCCCTACTGTTGGGCCCTTGAGCAAGGCCCTTAACCCTTCAACATGCTCTCCATTCCGGGGCGCTGCACTGTAGCTTGAACCTATGCTCGTCTCAACTGTATGTGTGAGGTCTGCTGTTTATGGGGGTTGAGAATGGAGCAGAAGACACATTTTTGTTGTTCATTGTAACTAATGGGCAAAGTTGTATTGGATTGCATGATATTCTAAAGAAGTCAGCCAGAGTTGACATGGGCCATCATTCAAACAAAGAGATGTCTCCCTGGCCACCAGTGCACATTTTCAAACTCTTTGAATATAATGATAATACATTCCAAAAACTATGCTGGTATATTTTTTTCCATCATTTAATCGTTTATTAAATGATGCTGTTAGTTCAAAAATATGACTATTTAATAGTAGCAGCCATAATTCATAAATGGCACCATGCAGGATTCTTTATGGAATCATTTAGGTTCAGTGAAGAAGAACCTTTAGGGTTCTGATCAAAGAACCCTATGAAATGGTTCTGTATAGAACTTTTAGTGGTTCCATATATGAAGCAAGCGATATAACCTTTTTGGTTCGTTAAGGAACCTTTTTTCTAAGTTTATGAGAAACCTGTTGAAACTAGCTGTCAGTGGACTGACATGGTGTATGCTCCCAGGAGGCCAGACCCACTCTGGTTTGGTCATAATCATAGCCAGTTGCTAAATAATTTTATCAGGAAAAGATTTGTTTTGGGAATTTTCTAAATTCTTTCAATATTGTGTATTTCCATTTCGGCTCTATGCTTAGAAATGCCCGTCTGGAGCAAAATATCCCAATTTCAAACGCTCCAAAAACAGTGTATACAATTCTAAAAACAGGCAATTATGGATAACAACTGAAATTATCTTTAATGAAACTATCTCAAAACAGTGATTTCTAAAAGATGTCCGGAGAGTTGGTCAACTCCGTCAGATTTGTCTAAAATCCTAAATTAATCAGGAATGAGTAGGGTCAATTACACCATAAGGACCATTCATGTCTTCATTGCATGTAGTGCAACAAGACCACTCATGGTCTGTAAAGTTCTATACTTTCGATAGATTTAAACATACACTATTGGAATCACCATGGTATGGTCACAGTCACAACAGTTAACTGTCAATTCCATCTGCCTGATAGATTACAATAGAATATACATTTTGGTTCAAATATGTTACATTTTATTAGGGTTTAGAGTTATAAAGCAACTTAGGAAAATCTAAATTGCTACTGTATAACACTTGAATGAAGAAAAATGCAATTTTTGTCAACTTTGTAAAACATCAACTCATTCATATATGTGTCTAACATCAACTCTGTCAGAGTGCTGAAAGATCTGATAGAATGGATATGTTTTTATTAGGGATTTTCAAATGAATAATTTTCTATATTTTGCAAATGTTTGTATTCAACTTTTATTTTTAAAGGCAAAAATATGTCTGTTTTGAATATCTGTTAACGACTCCGTCAATGGCTTGTCAAGTTCGTCACTGATGGCTAATACCCTTAAAGTCGAGTTATTTTTTGTCAAAAATCAGAGCAAATATTTTATTAACTTCTCTGCAACATATGCTTAAACAATTGAAGCATTTGCTGTGCTAAACCTAAGGAATCATGTTTATTTTAGAAATGTTTTATGTTCTAAATCTAGTACAACATGCAAGAATGCTGACAAAATTAGCCCTGGAGCACTTAATAGGGCTATAAAACTAAACAAAAAGATGTTTAGAAATGTGCATATTTAAATAATCTAATGCTAAAATTAAACAATCAAGGCCTTCAAACACTTGTTGAACAATAATTGTACAAATAAAATGCCCTTTATGGTGTCTGAAGTTAAAATACAATTAGGTTGTTTCTTTACATGGTGTGATAGCTGATACTTTGGTCTTTGTGGGGGAATTTAAAAAAAAATAGCATGAGATTAGCTATAAAACTAAACATTTTTCTCTCTGCCCCATGGCAAAAAGAGGGAGCCCTTGCTGGATCACCCGGATCAGCATTATCACAATACAGTATGTAATTACCAACTGGATTTAATAGGTAATTGAAATGACCAATAGCAAAAGTACAGCAAACACTCATTAAGAGAGCTCTACATAATTACATTACACAAAACAAGCAAGGATTAAAAACCATAACATCCCTCAGTAGAGAAAATTGCTCCCCTCAGTGTCTAATTTACATGTACTGCTACTTAACACTGGCTGTATATGACACAGGTGATGTTATGGAAACTCCAATCCCAACAGATGTATTACATAATACTGGCACATACAGTACACTCTTAACACACTCACATTAACAGTGTTAGTGTTCATGTGAGTGTATTAAGAGTGGACTGTATGTGCCAGTATTATGTAATACATCTGTTGGGATTGGAGTTTACATAACATTACCGCTCTCACGTTCAACAATTAACCTTTTACCTCTCTCACATTCAACAATTAACCTTCTCTAACCCAGAAACTGTTTATGATGAAACAATTAACGACAAACTGGGTTCTTTATTTCCATCATACATTCTTAATTTAAATAATGAATAACAAGTGTGTTTAAAATTGGACATTGGTCAAATTGGGTACTGCAGTCCAATGTTAGACACGTGTGTGCCTTTACTGCATCCCATAATAGTTTTGAATCAAGAATGCTGCCTTTTTAATGGAATTTTTTTTGAACATTTTGTTCGAGTTAAATATTGCCCACCACCGTATCCTGTCTTCCCAACAGATTAGACAGGATCGATTCAGCTCTATTAAAGTGTGTTCCTTGCACAAAAAGCTAGAGAAACATTGCATCAGCTCCCAGAGGAAATCACTGTTGGGCTATTAGGCTCCACTGGTCTAATCAATCACATCTATAGAGTCTCAGTTCCATTTATAGCAATAATTAACCTTGGCTTCAATCAAACACAGTGGTACATTGCCCATTTAAATAAATGTTAACTCACCTTCAAAGAACACACACAAATACAAAAAAACAAGAAATCTAAGCCATACTTGAACATGGAATTAATGGAATGTTTGAGTAGGTCTATGAGTCAGTAATAATAGCTTCCTGGAAAGCGGGCTTCTGGAAAGTCACTTGTGGATATGTCCAATAGACACCAATTGAGCTGATAGTATAGTCTATTACGGCAGACGAGATTGTCCTTCTCCTGGGAATTTAGGAAATGGGTGTTTATCAAGGCACAATTACAGGCCTGACAGCTCTAATGGGGGAGAGAACTCTTCAGTAACTAGTTTTTACTTAGTCACAGCCAACATGGGATATTATTCAGTTTGGTTTCTATTTAAATTCCTAAAATCCTTCACATGAAATGAGTGGACCATGATTCATTTACATACTTCTAGAAATAGGGATGAACTAACTATATATTCTCTTGTCTAAATACATATAGGTATACAACAAGAAGATGTATACAGGCAAATACTTCTACAAATCCTCTTGTCTGTCCTCTGTAATCACTCATAGGTAGATACTGTACATCTCTGTTGCCGAGATTAGTCCTCTAGCATTTCTCAGAAGTAGGTAACACTTATCTTAGCTTCTATCAAATTATTGTATTAATTCCTCATCAATCATGTTGGCAAACACAGAACTGCATCTGAAGGACTATGACAGTGTCACGGCTGTTGAAAGAACTGGACCAAGGTGTAGTGTGGTGAGCGTACATATTCCTTTTTGTTTAGGATGACGCAGACAAAACAAACCATACAAACACAACCGTGAAGCTTAAGGCTATAGTGCCAACAAACAAAGACAACTTCCCACAAAGACAGGTGGGAAAGGGCTACCTAAGTATGGTTCTCAATCAGAGACAACGATAGCTGTCCCTGATTGAGAACCCTACCCTGCCAAAACATAGAAATATAAATTATAGAACATAGAATACCCACCCCAAATCACACCCTGACCAAACCAAATAGAGACATAAAAAGGATCTCTAAGGTTAGGGCGTGACAGTACCCCCCCCCAAAAAAATCTGAACCTATAGGGGAGGGTCTGGATGGGCATCTATCCGTGTATCCGCGGTGGCGGCTCAGGAGTGGGACGCAGACCCCACCCCACCACCCTCGTCGCCGACCATGGACTGGGGACCCTCGTAGCGGGCCCCGGACTGGAGGCCGTCTCTGGAGGCTCCGGACTGGAGACCGTCGCAGGAGGCTCCGGACTGAAGTGCGTCGCTGGAGGCTCCGGACTGAAGTGCGTCGCTGGAAGCTCCGGACTGAAGGGCGTCGCTGGATGCTCCGTTTCATGACTACTCACTGGAAGCTTCGTGCCATGACTACTCACTGGAGGCTTCTTGCCATTGATCATCACTGGAGGCTTCTTGCCAAGGATCATCACTGGAGGCTTCGTGCCATGGATCATCACTGGAGGCTTCTTGCCATGGATCATCACTGGAGGCTTCGTGCCATGGATCATCACTGGAGGCTTCGTGCCATGGATCATCACTGGAGTGGAGAGACATACAGGAGGCTTAGTGCTTAGAGCTGGCACAGGGCTTACCGGGCTGGGCAGACGTACAGGAGACCGGGTGCGTGGAGCTGGCGACACAGTACGTGTAACCGCAAAGCATGGTGCCTGAAGGGTCACATGCTCCTCAAAGCGACTGTCTTGCTCCACACTCCAACCCCTCCAAACTCTTTCGTCCCTCTCCACTGCCAACCACTCCTTGCTCAAACGGTCCAAGAAATCCTCCTCGGTCTCGGACTCACCCCTCAGCACCGACGCCCACGTCATCTGCCCCCTTCAAAAAATATTTTGGGGGCCTCCCGGGTGGCGCAGTGGTTAAGGGCGCTGTACTGCAGCGCCAGCTGTGCCATCAGAGTCCCTGGGTTCGCGCTCTGTCGTAACGGCCGCGACCGGGAGGCGACGCACAATTGGCCTAGCGTCGCCCGGGTTAGGGAGGGCTTGGTCGGTAGGGGTGTTATCGTGCACCAGCGACTCCTGTGGCGGGCTGGGCGCAGTGTGTGCTAACCAAGGTGTCCAGGTGCATGGTGTTTCCTCTGGCGCATTGGTGCGGCTGGCTTCCGGGTTGGATGTGCGCTGTGTTAAGAAGCAGTGCGGCTTGGTTGGGTTGTGTATCGGAGGACGCATGACTTTCAACCTTCGTCTCTCCCGAGCCCGTACGGGAGTTGTAGCGTGAGACAAGATAGTAGCTACTACAACAATTGGATACCACGAAATTGGGGAGAAAAAGGGGTAAAATTAAAAATATATTTTTTTGGGGGGCTGCCGAGAGGTTTTCGTCGTGTCCTCTCCTCCTGACCATGCTGCTTGGTCTTTTGGTGGTGGGAAGTTCTGTCACGGCTGTTGAAAGAACTGGACCAAGGTGAGTGAGGTGGTGAGCGTACATATTCCTTTTTATTTAGGATGACGCCGACAAAAACAATAAACAATACAAACACAACCGTGAAGCTTAAGGCTATAGTGCCAACAAACAAAGACAACTTACACAAAGACAAGTGGGAAAGGCTTGGTATGTTTCTCAATCAGAGACAAGGATAGACAGCTACCCGGCCAAAACATAGAAATACAAATGATAGAACATATAATACCCACCCCAAATCACACCCTGACCAAACCAAATGGAGACATAAAAAGGATCTCTAAGGTCAGGGCGTGGCAGACAGCCAGTGGAGGAAAAAGTGCTAAATTGTCATACTGGAGTAAAAGTAAAAGATACCTTAATAGAAAATGACTCAAGTTAAAGTGAGTCACCCAGTAAAATACTACTTGAGTAAAAGTCTAAAAGTATTTGGTTTTAAATATACTTAAGTATCAAATGTAAATGAATTGCTAAAATGTACTTAAGTATCAAAAGTCAAAGTAAAAGTATAAACCATTTCAAATTCCTTTTTCAGACGGCACAAT
This sequence comes from Oncorhynchus mykiss, assembly GCF_013265735.2. Classification (NCBI taxonomy): domain Eukaryota; kingdom Metazoa; phylum Chordata; class Actinopteri; order Salmoniformes; family Salmonidae; genus Oncorhynchus; species Oncorhynchus mykiss. The sequence continues at coordinate 27,472,284 of NC_048584.1, read as the reverse complement.
TTTTCATTTGACGGATATCCAGGGGCACACTACAACACAATTGACAAGAAAGCATTTGTGTTTATTGAGTCCACCAGATCAGAGGCAGTAGGGATGACCAGGGATGTTCTCTTGATAAGTGTGTGAATTTGTAACGTATACGCTGGGAGGCGGAAAGCAAGTGCAGGTGGTGAGTTTAATAATAACCGGTGCATCAAACAATATAACCAACACGAATAGAATAAAGATATGAAACGCATAAACAATACTGACTGGGGAAAGAAGCTAAGGGAGTGCCAGATATAGGGGAGGTAATAAGTGAGGTAATAGAGTCCAGGTGTGTCTGATGATGACATGCAGGAGCGCGTAATGATTGATACCAGGTGTGCATTATGATGGATCCCAGGACCAGTGGTTAGTATACTGGCGAGACGTCAAACACCGGAGGGGAGGAGACGTGACAGAATTAGACCATTTTGCTGTCAAAAATAACAACGAATACTTTTGGGTGTCAGGGAAAATGTAATGTGTAAAAAGTACATTATTTTCTTTAGGAATGTTGGGAAGTAAAACTAAAATTTAGCAAAAATATAAATAGTAAAGTACAGATACCACAAAAAACAACTTAAGTAGTACTTTAAAGTATTTTTACTTAAGTACTTTACACCATTGATGATAGCAGAATTTACATTATGTACCTGAATGCTACAAACGTATTGCCTGATGACTTATCCTGAATTTAATTCCGCTGCTCTATTCATCGCTACATATTTTCAGTCTGAATTTTCCATCATAGAAGTTGTTTTTGTGACGTTAAAACGAGGGGCATTGTACAAAACAAATTAATCAGCAATTGGATTGTCTAACAAATCTAGCCAATCAGAGTATCAAAGTTGATAACGTCATCATGTAAGCGGGCTCTTCCCCAGCCCATCAGTTTCTGGGACCAATCAGAACGGTCAGAATGTGTTCGCGTTCCAGAAGTCGCCGGGCAGGGAGGCAAATCCAGACTCACGGTTGAAAAGAAACGTTTGTGCGCATGGCGTTTGGCTGGAGCGATGTGGATGTGTAGCCAGACAAACTAATTTAGAGAAATGGCTCAGAAATTATATTCTTTCACAATGCTAGATTCAGTCAACAGACCGCTTCACACCCTATTCCCTATGTAGGGCACTACTTTTGACAGGGCACTGGAAAAAATGAATACACTATATAGGGAATAGGGTACTGCCGCAGGTGTGACTGATTGCCTCGCTAAATCTCATAGCAATCTCATTGGTTAATATGGTTCCTGACCTACAGTATTTAAAACCCCCGTTTTCTTTCTGTTTGAGGGGCGGCTGCTCACGGGAGGTGATGCAGTCCAGAGGTAAGGTTGGTTCCGGGAGTATGGGGGGGGAACAAGATGGATGCTTGCCTTCTGGGCTGCACCGCCTCCTGTGCTATTTTGTTACTTTGATTGTTTGTTGCATGGTTTGTGAATGTTCCTGGGCCAGTGAGAATGCCCACTGCTATAAAAGTGAACTTGTAAACCATTCCCTATTATTTATTAAATGCTGAAACTGGTCCTTGGTTTCTACTTCACTCTGCCTGCTCAACTCAAATCCAAAAGAACCTGTCACTTTTCCACCTCTTGACATTTGGCATAGTCTGCAGGATCTGGGCCACTGAGTGGACAGTTGTAGAGTAGTTTGTTTGCTTTTGACGTTTGTTTCCCTACAGGATGACCTATGTAGTCCTGGGAGTGGCAGGGCCGAAGATGGAGCTTTCCCCTATTGTTCTCTATGAAGACCCAGCATGTCCGAACTGGCCTTGAGCATTTTGAGGTGCCCTACAGGCTCAGCAGCCCTGCGACATGGTGTACATTGTGATGCCAAGGGGGTTAAGAGTCCAAGACAGCACTGCCATGTGGGCCATGACTGCCAGACAGGGTGGTCCACTCAAGTGGGTGATGGGTGTGGCTGTCAAGGAAAAACGATTACTCATTGAGATTCAATGAGTGAGACCATAGTCAGCTTTCTGAGGACATCAGGACAGGTCTTAATTGTCTCCCCCTGGTGGATAGATCAAGATGCTCCATCTGACAGGCTTAACTTTTTGCTGCTTTTTGCAATTGTATGTACAGAATATCACATTGTCATCAAATGGTGAGCCCTTTATCAGTCTTTGAGGTATGTTTACCAAAATAAAGTGACTGGGTGACTGTTTTGTTGTTTGAATTAGACTGCAGTGTTAAGATTGTAAATTGCGACCCTTTAGAATTCAGGATAGTTTCACTAATAAGCATTTTCATCCAAGCAACGTTTGCACCTAATATTTCAGTTGGGAATAACAAACAAAGCGAATGGAACAGTATTACTCCTCATTATAAATATCAGCACTTGCACTTCCCAATTAAAAGGCCTGCACTGTGTTTTTCTTTCTCAGCACTGAATAATCTGAATACATTTGGGGGAACCAATAGTCTGTTGAACAGGAAAGCTGAAAGGGGGAAAAGTGTTTGGGCCTCTCCAGTGTTCCCTCCTGGGCTTCTAGATTCGGACTTAGTATAATGCACCCACCCTTAGCGGCATTGGTAGAAAGCGGATGTTTCCGGTTTTCAAGGATACAGTATTTTCAACCTAACTTCCCTTTCCCCTGAAAAACCGATGTGTGGAATCAGCCCAGGCTTCTTTTACGCCTGCTACTTTAGGTTAAGTATAATGTAATGTACAGGGATCCAATCACATCTACCATGCTGTACGGCCCATTTTTTGGCAAATGGGATTATATACATGGAAATTAGCCTCCCCATCAATTACACATTGCTCAGCAATTTAAGAGCCCCCAGGTTCGTCTGGTTTCATCACCATGGAAACACTGCAGTTCATTGCACTCGTATAAATACATTTGAAATGTAAATAAGATGAGTATAATAAAGCGTTTCATGCTTTCTAGTAAGCATTCTTATGAAGACAAATGCATGTAATGGGTAGCAGATGGTCTAGTAGTAACTTTACAATAGGTCTCCTGCACACACTTCAACAGATGGGGCACTCAATTAGACAGTCTGACTGGTGAAGTTGTCCCTTTGTAAACTGTCAAACTGTCAATTTGTGAGGGAACCTATAACTTTGAAGAGGAGACTGTCAAACGCACCCCAGTTGATCTTGATGGTGTATATTTATTTATTTATTTATTTACCTTTATTTAACCAGGTAGGCAAGTTGAGAACAAGTTCTCATTTACAATTGCGACCTGGCCAAGATAAAGCAAAGCAGTTCGACAGATACAACAACACAGAGTTACACATGGAGTAAAACAAACATACAGTCAATAATAAAGTATAAACAAGTCTATATACAATGTGAGCAAATGAGGTGAGAAGGGAGGTAAAGGCAAAAAAGGCCTTGGTGGCAAGGTAAATACAATATAGCAAGTAAAACACTGGAATGGTAGTTTTGCAATGGAAGAATGTGCAAAGTAGAAATAAAAATAATGGGGTGCAAAGGAGCAAAATAAATAAATAAATTAAATACAGTTGGGAAAGAGGTAGTTGATATACAGTGTCTTGCGAAAGTATTCGGCCCCCTTGAACTTTGCGACCTTTTGCCACATTTCAGGCTTCAAACATAAAGATATAAAACTGTTTTTTTTGTGAAGAATCAACAACAAGTGGGACACAATCATGAAGTGGAACGACATTTATTGGATATTTCAAACTTTTTTAACAAATCAAAAACAGAAAAATTGGGCGTGCAAAATTATTCAGCCCCCTTAAGTTAATACTTTGTAGCGCCACCTTTTGCTGCGATTACAGCTGTAAGTCGCTTGGGGTATGTCTCTATCAGTTTTGCACATCGAGAGACTGACATTTTTTCCCATTCCTCCTTGCAAAACAGCTCGAGCTCAGTGAGGTTGGATGGAGAGCATTTGTGAACAGCAGTTTTCAGTTCTTTCCACAGATTCTTGATTGGATTCAGGTCTGGACTTTGACTTGGCCATTCTAACACCTGGATATGTTTATTTTTGAACCATTCCATTGTAGATTTTGCTTTATGTTTTGGATCATTGTCTTGTTGGAAGACAAATCTCCGTCCCAGTCTCAGGTCCTTTTCAGACTCCATCAGGTTTTCTTCCAGAATGGTCCTGTATTTGGCTCCATCCATCTTCCCATCAATTTTAACCATCTTCCCTGTCCCTGCTGAAGAAAAGCAGGCCCAAACCATGATGCTGCCACCACCATGTTTGACAGTGGGGATGGTGTGTTCAGCTGTGTTGCTTTTAAGCCAAACATAACGTTTTGCATTGTTGCCAAAAAGTTCAATTTTGGTTTCATCTGACCAGAGCACCTTCTTCCACATGTTTGGTGTGTCTCCCAGGTGGCTTGTGGCAAACTTTAAACAACACTTTTTATGGATATCTTTAAGAAATGGCTTTCTTCTTGCCACTCTTCCATAAAGGCCAGATTTGTGCAATATACGACTGATTGTTGTCCTATGGACAGAGTCTCCCACCTCAGCTGTAGATCTCTGCAGTTCATCCAGAGTGATCATGGGCCTCTTGGCTGCATCTCTGATCAGTCTTCTCCTTGTATGAGCTGAAAGTTTAGAGGGACGGCCAGGTCTTGGTAGATTTGCAGTGGTCTGATACTCCTTCCATTTCAATATTATCGCTTGCACAGTGCTCCTTGGGATGTTTAAAGCTTGGGAAATCTTTTTGTATCCAAATCCGGCTTTAAACTTCTTCACAACAGTATCTCGGACCTGCCTGGTGTGTTCCTTGTTCTTCATGATGAAACTGAAATTTTTCAGTTTTTGATTTGTTAAAAAAAAGTTTGAAATATCCAATAAATGTCGTTCCACTTCATGATTGTGTCCCACTTGTTGTTGATTCTTCACAAAAAAATACAGTTTTATATCTTTATGTTTGAAGCCTGAAATGTGGCAAAAGGTCGCAAAGTTCAAGGGGGCCGAATACTTTCGCAAGGCACTGTAAGTGTCTCTCCCATTTCTCTCATTGGCCTTGAAAAGGGCTTCTTGCTTGAGGCCTCGCTCTGTCACTGGAGAAATGGGAGCGTGACTGATTAGTGCATCATCACTTTTTTCTGATGTCCTCTTTCATTTGCATTTCAGAATACATGCTAAATACTCAAGAAGGAGCCTTGGGATTTTATTTAACCATTCACTTCAAATCCAATAGTGCAACACAGAAAAATCCCAGGGGCTGAATCCAAGTATTACACAACTACTGTAGTCTAGTTATCAGTATAAAAAAGACACAAAGAAATATAAATTAGAAATATGTCGTACTCTCTGCTTACAACAGCAGAATCCTCTGAGAGCAGCTTGATCTCACATGCTCTTGACAATATTCTTTATTTTTAAATGTAGAAATGTTACATTCTTTATGGGGGACATGCCTCATAAAAAATAATCACATTCACTCAACAAAATTAGGACTTCAAGGATGCAAGAACCGTGTAGGGTTAAGGTTAGATAATAAACCCTGTGTGGTTATGGTCAAGGTATGGGTTAGGTACAGGTTAATGAAACAGAAAGAACACATTCTGAAATAAAAAACTAAAACTAAACTAAAACATGTGCATGTTTGTTGCTTCATGATGTAGAACAACCTTGGACAAACACTTTTTTTTCAATGGTCAGAAGCTAACAACCTGCCTGCCTTGCCACATCACCCCTTTTACCTTCTGCAGACATGGCATTAAACTGACAAAGACTTCATTTTTGTTAGAAGAAGATTGATTGCATTTGCATGGATTTTCTGCAAATCCGTTCAACTCAGAATCCAACAGACTCCAATGACACATATCAATGAGTGACGTTGTATTTGTGTGAGTGTGTCTGTGCGTGCATGCGTGCCATGCGTGCCATACATTTTTATGAATATCCTCTTCTCTGGGATCAAGCGGTATCTCAAAGGCATGAGATTAATTTCTATGACATTGAGCTAAAGATTGAAATAATCAGACTAAGACGCATTTAGTCATTGTGCAAGTCATGAATGCATCATGTCAATACTGTAATAACTAACTATCATTAAAAGGAAAATATGCAGGTCAAACAACAGCAAAGCGACCATCCCACCACTGTTTTGGTAAACACTGAGGCATGGGGTTAAACAAATGTAACCACACATAAATTCATCGACATGGCTATGGATGGAAGGACTGACCATCCATTAGATCCAAATATTGTTTCTCTAAGCAGTGCAGAGTGTGAAGTCTCTTCTGCACATCAAACACTCTGAAGTGCTGCATCCTCTTTCCCTGGTCTGTCTGTTTTAGATAAGCTCTGGATGGAATATTTTCAACTAGGCAGCACAGCAGTGACAAAAGAGAGCACTGAAGACTGAATCACCCGCTAGGGAAAAACAAATACATTTGTCTACCACTGCACCAAGGCAGGGTCCTATACATACTGAAAGGCGTATGTCCAAGATGAGCAAACTCAGAACATAGTCTGCAGATTGTTTGGAGCAATGTGAAATGGAAGAATGTCAAGCTGTAATCTGAGCTCTGTCACCCATGTCACGTTCACAGGGGAAACTAAAGAAATGGCACCAGAATTAATTTAGCATCTAATTGGTCATCCAACCAATTCCAAAATGCATTCACCTCAAAGGGTGTTAAAAGTAGGTGAGCAGATCAATGTGGCAACGAGGGCATTGTGCTGTGTTTTCTGCAAACTGTAAACATGGAAAGTCTGTTAGCACTAACACGTTAGCACTAACACGTATCCAGGACTGCTGCTCCTGCTGAACTTAACCTGTGAAATCAATGACAGTGGTAATAATGAGGACCCAGGGCAGAATATTACCAAAGTGGTTGTGTGATGCATGGTAAAGCTATAACACAGCAGACCGACAAACAGTAGCTATCATCCATTGTAGTTTAAAACTGTAGTGTCCCAATTGATGAATAATCAAGAAGTAATCACAGATAGATTGTAAATCTTATCTACATGGTTGAAGACCAACTTTTTAAGATAGCTTTTTCTATAACTTGGGCAAAGTGATCATTTAATTTATGGACCTTGAAAATAGATTTAATTTTCTTTAAATGTTCAAACATAACAGCTCAGCATTTAATAATGTAATGAGAATAACATAAGAACCCTAATAGCTTTGTTCGAAGTATGTGTGCTGAATATCTAGTATTAAAAAGAAGATGAAACTGGGTGGGTGTTTGTTTGTAAAATTAATATTTCCCAATGCTGGGAAATTCATTTATGAGGATGCTCTAGTGTAAAATAGACATTTTTAATTTGTTGTTATGAGGTTTATTGAGTCTCCTAAATCACTTTTCCAGAGGTTGGGACATGCCTGGGGCATGTTTTAAGTGTGTGTGTGTGTGTGTGTGTGTGTGTGCGGCGTCAGAGAGAGACAGCGGACGACCAAGAGGGAAAAGACACTATGTTCCATGAGCACACATTCTATTATTCATGGTTGACTAGGACCCATTAGAATGTGTCAAGTCTACTCCCGATCCTCCCCTCCATTCGACGGTATACTAACTACCGGTCCTGGGGTCCATCATTACACACACCTGGCATCCATCATTACACGCACCTGCAGATCATCATGATACGCACCTGGACTCCATTACCTTCCTGATTACCTCCCCTATATCTTTAACTCCCTTGGGTTCCTTCCTCAGTCAGTATTGTTCCTGTGTTCATGGGTAAATGCCGCTGGTATGGTGTCTTGGTTCATATTTGTTTTTTATTAAAATGTTCACCTGCTTCTCTACTCACAGTGTCTCTGTTACTGACTTTTACACTTTCTTTGTCTCAAGACACTGTCACGTCCTGACCATAGAGAGACCTTATTTTCTATGGTAGAGTAGGTCAGGGTGTGACTGGGGGGGGTTTCTAGTTATTATTTTCTATGTGGGGTTCTAGTTTAGTTTTTCTATGTTGGTGTTTGGTATGATTCCCAATTAGAGGCAGCTGGCTATCGTTGTCTCTAGTTGGGGACCATATTTAAGTAGCATTTTTTACACCTGTGTTTTATGGGATATTTTTTTTAGTTAGTGCATGTTACACCTCTTAGTTACGGTTCTTTCTTTGTTGTTTTGTGCGTTTCTAGTTAATATGTGGAAACCATATTGCGCTGCAGCTTGGTCTGATATTTATTCCAGTGAATGTGACAGACCCCACCTCATCAATCAGTGCATATAAAGAACTAACTATTGAATGCATTAACGTCTAATTCTATTTTAATTGACTTTTTAGCATTTTTTGACAAAAGCAACAGCAAAGTTGTTTGAAGTACTGCAGATCAGGTGAAAAAGATCACTGACTTTTAATGGATATGGCCACATGGTTTGTAAGGAGCTCTGTAAGACTTTGATTTATGGATGACTAGCTACTTCACCAAGCCTCTCTGCTAACAGCTGGTATGCAGAGTGAGCTCATAAGATGTAGAGTTATAGTCAACTCACAGGATGGCAAACAAAGGACTACAGTGCATGGAGCTCCAACAACCCGTTAATGTCATTCATGCAATGAATGACCCATGATTGGACCACCACACAAAACGGGTACTGCTGTGAATCTGCTCTGTTTTGTCATTGCACAGAGGGAGTAAAACACTGCATTTAAAATAATTAGCTTTGTTTGACAAAGGCAGAACACATGAGCATTATTGCCTGTATAGACCCTTCCAACTGTTGCCTAGTAACAGTCCAAGTCCTCTGCCTGCAGGCCTAATAACTGAGGAACATGTTCGAGATAACACGTCACAGAATAATATCTGTAATTGACATTCATTTCAATTACACCACATGAACTATAGCCTCTTATCAAGATATGGGCAGGAGTCTCTTATGGTTGTCTAACTGGAAATGTTAAGTGCATATTTTGCTTCAGATTTTAGGTAATGTATTAGGCCTACATTCTATATATTTATAAGTACAGTACAGAATAGCTGATAACTAAGGTAGCATATACGAGAGTAACATTTGGGAATTGAAATGGTTTTAATTTAAGTATATAAACTGTAAAACCAGTTTAGGATCTGAACATAAATACTTTTGTTACACTTTTCAAATGTGTCAAGGCATTTTGAATTTCAATGAAAAGACGTCAGTTTTTAGATTGTAAACACCCGAACATGTTGATTCACTAACACTTTTTAAACAAATGAACACGTTTATTCTAGTGATGGAAAAAAACGATAGTTACATATCAGGATATTGTTTTTGACGATATATCGTATTGTTTTGACAATATTGCAATATTATTTTTGCATTAGTTGGCAGTACCTGCACCAAAGCTCTAGTATTTTTCCTTCCATATTCTTTTTAAATGATTTTTTTGACACTTTTATTTCCATGATTGATTAAAAAAAATGTGTCATGCTCTCTCTTGTCCCTCCGCAGCAGACATATGGTGAGCAATATGTTTGGAACATCGAATCGCAATAATATCCAAAAATTGAATCAAAATACTTATAGAATCGCAGTACATATCCCATCGGCAACAACGTGTTGTGATAATATCGTATTGTGAGATCCCTATCAATTCCCCAGCCTTAGTTTAAGGTGTTTAGGTTTCAAACACTAAACACCGAGAGTGTTGTTTTAACACTGTAGGGTGTAAAGCCATATTTGCATATTTCCCAGCAGACCTTTCAAGTAAATGTGAGATATACACAACCATGACTGTGTTTATTAGTGAAAAAGACATGGTTGTTGCATTCAATTATTTATATTCCTGAATCCTTCACCAAGTGACTGTGTAAGTGAATGCCTTTAAATTAAAAGTAAACCCTTCATGACCACACATATACACGTAAAGTGGTGGTGTTGGTTTCATGAACTGAAATAAAAGATTCGGTATATTTTCCATACTCACAAAAACCTTATTTCTCTCAAATGTTGTGCACAAATTTGTTTCCATCCCTGTTAATGAGCATTTCTCCTTTGCCAAGATAATCCATCCACCTGACAGGTGTGGCATATCACCTTGTGATGGGGACAATAAAAGGCCACTGTAAAATGTGCAGTTTTGTCAAACAACCCAATATGACAGATGTTTTAAGTTTTGAGGGCATGTGTAATTGGCATGCTGACTGCAGGAATGTCCACCAGAGCTGTTGCATGTTAATTTCTCTACCATAAGCCGCCTCCAACATCATTTTAGAGAATTTGGCAGTACGTCTAACTGGTCTCACAACTGAAGACCAGGACCTCTACATCTGGCATCTTCACCTGTGGGATCATCTGAGACCAACCACCCGGATAGCTGATGAAGCTGGGGGTTTGCACAACCAAATAATTTCTGCACAACTGTCAGAAACTGTCTCAGTGAAGTTCATCTGCGTGCTCATCATCCTCACCAGGGTCTTGACTTGACTGCAGTCCTGCATCGTAACCGACTTCAGTGGGAAGATCTGTACACAATTCCTGGAAGCTGAAAATATCCCAGTTCTTCCATTCCCTGCATACTCACCAAACATGTCATCCATTGAGCATGTTTGGGATGCTTTGGATTGACGTGTATGGCAAGGTGCTCCAGTTCCCACAAATATCCAGCAATTGGAGCAGGGCCGGCCTGCTCGACATTGTGGACGGAAAATCCTGGCTCATGAGCCACACCCAACCTGCAAGACACAATACACTGTTTTGTGAAGTGATCAGTAATTCCTATTGAAAACCATCCAGGGAGAGGATATCCAATCATTTTCTCATCCACAAACTGCACTCAGAATGACCGCTATGGTGAAGGGTGTAACAAATAAGACTACCTGTCATACTAAATTAAAACTGGAACAACCATCTCAGTAATGGGTGCAATAGATCAACCACTCACGGATTTAATTAGTTTAGAAAAGTATTTATTATCATTATTATTATTATTTATCTTTGTATAGTATAAGATCTAATAATCAATCAATGTGCATAAGAAAACATATAGTAAAACAAACTGTTCTAAAAATCAACCTGCAACAAAGCATGCTGGGAAATATGATAATAATGCCCTCCCACATATTTTTCACTCAGAGAGTTAATAAAATTAACTCAACACAGTCGAGGAACAACAACGCGATTGAAACAATTTATTGAATCAAATGTTCTGTTCAGTTGTGCTGAAATGTAGCTAACACTGATCTGAATAAAGGGATGGAAAGTCACACTAGTGTTTAAAATCGGAATACTTAGGAGATATACGTGTTCTCCTGGTTGGAATCTGACTGGACAAATTGACTGTCATGTTTAATCTTGCATTTTAAATGCCTGTGTTTAAGATGAGACCACATATTGGCAAATCTAAATGCCGAATGTTTAAGTTTTAAACACTGACGTGTAGGTTATAAATTTGTCACATTTCATGGTTTTACAGTGTGTGTAGCCGTGAGGGTAGAGATTCCAAGTCCGAAAGGAAATTCTGGTGGGGAGTGTTTTGATGGCAATTGTATCTTAGATGCCATCTACCTTGAGCAAGGCATTTGTTTACAGTTTCATGAAATGTTCTTGTTTCTATTACAATGTTTGAACTGTAGTTTTTTTTTATTTTTAAAGTCCCTAATATAGCTTGATTGCTGTCCATTGAGCTGAAGAGAAAAAAATCCAATAAAGAAATTAAATAAACCCTGGCTTTCAACTGCTCAGGTTGTGTGTGTTTTTCAGGGAGTTGGGTTTAAAAGACAGTGTGATACAGTCTGTGATTATCTCACCTACCTTTGATGAATGCACTGACTGTAAGTTGCTCTGGATGAGAGTGTCTGAGAAATTAACAAAATGTCAAATGTAAATGTAAAAAGAAAAAAACACACATTTCCATGATCTGAAAAGAAAATGGACAATAGTCTCCTTTTGATGTCTCAGATATATCAAACATCAAACAGCAAATAATAAGAATGTATTACAAGAAGATAGTTGAAATGTCAAGAGATCATTATGGTCTATGTTGTTAAGGGAGACCACAGTTCCAAGCTGATGCTTGAGGCATGTTTTTGAAGCTCCTAAAAGAACATCTCCATAAGAGATACAGTAATTACAATTTCAATGGATCTTCACTACAAGAGGGCTCTGTTTGACAGACCTGGGTTTAAATAGAATTTGTTTTATTTCATATACCTTCAGTGTTTGATTAAGCTTTTCTGGTGCAAAGTTATAGTCCCAAAAGTACATTTCCCGCCCATTTAGCACTCCTGGCTGGCTTCATCAAACCTTTTCAACGTTTTTGAAATATGTACTATTTGAACCCAGGTCTGACAGCCCTCTTGTTGTGAAGATCCAGCTTTGGTTCCATTGCACCAGGCAAGCTCAAACAAACGCAGCTAAAGTTTTCACAATAAAACTCGAATCCTGGTCTGCACAATAATGTTACAGAAAGTACCTCTTTATTCACCTCAAACACTAGTTAAACTTACAACACAATCTCTTTAGACAGTATGGGGAAAGGGAATACCTAGTCAGTTGCACAGCTGAATGCATTCAACCCAACCCCTCTGAATCCCCATCTACAGCACCTAGGGAGTTTACTGCTTTCCTCAAGGCCAGAACATCAGATTATTCCACCTTGGGGATGTGAACCAGCAATCTTTTGTTTACTGGCCCAGCACTCTTCACCGCTAGGCTACAGCTAAAATTACGATCTAGTTTTGCCAGACCGTAATTGGAAATAAGAATTTGTTCTTCCCTCAGCAGGAATAAGTCCAGAACCAAATATAGTCCAGAACCAAAATATCTGTTAACTATAAGATGCCATCTACTTGCCTGAATTCCACACAATGTATAACCTTAATCAGATAGCAATATAATATGGGACAAAAATGTGCCCTTTTGTTAAGAGAATTATGTTATCAATGTTCATAAACTGAACTTCAATTAAAGTTTATGACCTAAACTGGGACATGCTTAAACCTCCTGACCAAGGCTCGGCACACGCATACTCAGGCTGACTGGCGTTCGTTCAGGCAAATGAGAAATAAGTGCACTCAGGCTATCCGGAAGGCCAAAGTTGGTTACTTTAAGGATCAGTTCTCTCTCTGTGGGTCTAATCCCAAGAAGTTCTATAAAACAGTTAAAGACCTGGAGAATAAACCCTCCTCCTCACAGCTGCCCATGTCCCTTAATGTTGATGATGTGGTTGTTACTGACAAGAAGGACATGGCTGAGCTCTTTAATCATCACTTCATTAAGTCAGGATTCCGTTTTTACTCAGCCATGCCTCCTTGCCCGTCCAACATTTCCTCATCTCCCACCCCTTCTAATGCAACGAGCCCTGATGCTCCTCCCTCTTTTTCCCTTGCCCCACTACAAAGTTTCTCCCTGCAGGCGGTCACTGAGTCCGAGGTGCTAAAGGAGCTCCTTAAACTTGACCCGAAAAAAACATCTGGGTCAGATGGTTTAGACCCTTTCTTCTTTAAGGTTGCTGCCCATATCATCGTCAAGCCTATCTCGGACCTTTTGAACCCATCTCTCCTCTCTAGGGAGGTTCCCATTGTTTGGAAGGCAGCCACAGTTCGTCCTTTATTTAAAGTGGGAGATCAAGCTGATCCTAACTGTTATAGGTCTATTTCTAGTTTGCTCTGTTTATCAAAAGTGTTGGAAAAAGTTGTCAATATTCAACTGACAGGCTTTCTTGATGTCTATAGTATTCTCTCTGGTATACAATGTTGTTTCCGCTCAGGTTATGGATGTGTCACTGTAACCTTATAGGGCCTCAGTTATGTCACCATTGCCCTTGATTCCAAGCAATGTTGTGCTGCTATTTTTATTGACTTGGCCAAATCTTTTGATAAGATAGACAATTCCATTCTTGTGGGCCGACTAAGGAGTATTGGTTTCTCTGAGGGGTCTTTGGCCTGGTTTACTAACTACCTCTCTCAAAGAGTGCAGTGTATTTACGTAAGAACATCTGCTGTTTCAGCCACTGCCTGTCACCAAGGGAGTACCCCAAGGCTCGATCCTAGGCCCCACCTCTTCTCAATTTACATCAACAACATAGCTCAGGCAGTAGGAAGCTCGCTCATCCATTTGCATGCAGATGATAGTCTTATACTCAGCTGGCCCCTCCCTGGATTTTGTGTTAAACACTCTACAACAAAGCTTTCTTAGTGTTCAACAAGCTTTCTCTGCCCTTAACCTTGTTCTGAACACCTTCAAGACAAAGGTCATGTGGTTTGATAAGAAGAATGCCCCTCTCACCACAGGTGTGATTACTACCTCCTGAGGGTTTAGAGCTTGAGGTAGTCACCTCATACAAGTACTTTGGAGTATGGCTAGATGGTACACTGTCCTTCTCTCAGCACATATCAAAGCTGCAGGCTAAAGTTAAATCCATACTTGGTTTCCTCTATCGTATTCACTCCCCTTTCACCCCAGCTGCCAAACTAACCCTGATTCAGATGACTATCCTACTGTCATGATGTTGGCCTCTTTGGGTATAGTAAGCCCCATCCCCCTCTCCCTGCCTCCCCCTTTCCTCCTTCAACTAGGTTGCTGTGGTCAGAGAGACGTCGTAAATTCCTGAGGATCTCCTCATGGACACACAGTATAGAGAGAGTAAATTTTCATAGAGGACAAAGGAAATCCTTCCACCTCACAGAACTTGAGGTACGAACAAATTTCATGTTCCGGAGAAAGTATAAAAGATCGGTGAAGAATCCAGCTACGAACTGGTCCGTTTGTCACAACTTGGGGAAGCTCATGGTAGATGGTGTGGCCACATTACCATAACGCTGTTTATATAATAGTTTAATATGATTTTGGACTGTTTAATGAAGAATAATACAATTCCCTTTTGATTTGAACTAAATCAGAGGACCACCCCTGAGCCCAGTTAGGGTCAGGCCTCCTGGTGACCGCCCTTTTTCGCCCCTTTCGAATAAAAGACCGAGCTTACCTCAATTACGAGATGGCTATAGGTTGCAGACAATGTATTTCTCCATTAGGGGAGACAAAGGTTGTAGACCGTTGCTGAATATTTTAACCATACCATATGGTTAAACTCTTAGACTATCGATACCGACAGAATAAGAACAAGTCTTTGATATTAATTACTAGTCTGCAGCTAGGAATTCGGTATCATTGAACTCGAAGAACGACAACCGCCGAAACATCCATTCTATAACGAATGTCACTCTGAACTATCCCCTCTAACCAGAAACCGACAGAGAGAGAGGAAGAGAGATGGACAATTCTACAAAAGAAACAAACTTTTCACCAGCGATCAAGATGACACACTGAGCGTAAATATATTGATTGATTGCAATTGTTCCCGAATGAGTGAGCGTTCATGTGTAAGGGATTAGCATTTCAATTGTTATAATTGTTATCACTCTGTAGTGACTTCTTAGTCGACCCCCACTTCCCCTTTTGTCTAACAAGCCGCCATGCCGGTTTAGCCCACTAGGGCACATTCTCCTTGTCATTTCATGTAACCACATTTACCTTGTTTGTTTGTTTATGCATTTCTGTGAATTACTTAGTAATAAATAAATGATTTAAGCCCATTGATGTATGGATGACTCATAGTGAAGACTGGGTTCGTGCAGATAACCAACAATTTACGACGTTTGGAATGAGACTAACGTGAGGTAAAGTCAATAATTAATTAATTCGAAGACGAATTGATCAGATAAAATATCTGAAAAGTTATTTTAGGAAATGATAACTTTGTAATCTGAATATTTTTCCTTGGTGCCCCAACTTCCTAGTAATTAAGGTTACATGATTAATCAGTCTAATCGCGTAATACTAATTACAAAGAATCTCTGTAAAAACGATCAGTCTTCAGTTAATGATAGTAAAGACACGACACTACCCATGCTAGATTGTGGAGACGTAATTTATAGATCGGTAGGGAAGGGTTGTAATGAACACGATGGGAGACCGAGAGCTGGTTTCAAGTGCAGGGCACAGCAGGTGTTTTATTGTAAAGGACCACAGGAGGAGGCAGGTAGCTGGGTCCAGGGGCAGGCAGAAGGTCATACACAGAGGGTCCAACAAGGCAACAGTACAGGCAGGGAAAAGGCTAGTAACGTCATCCGGAAGATGAGGCAATAGGTTGATAACAGGAAATCCGATAGGCAAAAGGCGTCGTTAGTGCGGCAGGCAAAAACTATCATTCACAGGAGGATTCAATTACGGAAAAACAAAGCTCAGTATAAAAGTGTGTCACAAAACAAACAACAGCTCAAAATGATGGGTTGCAAGGACCTCAATTAAATAGTGTGTGACCATAAATTACATATAGGTGTGTGAACAGGTGATCAGAATTCAGGTGATTGGGATCTGGAGAGTGAGCTGCGTTCAGGGGATCTATGTGTTTGAGAGTGTGAGTTGGAAGCAGACGTTAAAAGGGTGCTCATGAGCAGCTAGATGTTCTTTAGCATTCGGCAATCAGATTTGCCACCAATGCTCCTTATAGGACACATCAGTGCACTCTATACTCCTCTGTAAACTGGTCATCTCTGTATACCAGTCGCAAGACCCACTGGTTGATGCTTATAAAAAACCCTTAGGCCTCACTCCCCCCTATCTGAGATATCTACTGCAGTCCTCACCCTCCACATACAGCACCCGTTCTGCCAGTCACATTCTGTTAAAAATCCCCAACGCACACACATCCCTGGGTCGCTCGTCTTTTCAGTTCGCTGCAGCTAGCGACTGGAACGAGCTGCAACAAACACTCAAATTGGACAGTTTTATCTCTTCATTCAAAGACTCAATCATAGACAATCTTACTGACAGTTGTGGCTGCTTTGCGGGATGTATTGTTGTCTCTTACCTCAATAATTTATTGTTAAAACGAGAGGCTGCCTGGATCTTTAATTTAAAGACCCTTGCTCCCTTCGGTCTCAACGTAGACTTTGATCTGAAGCCATTCTTGTGATTATTGTGACTTTGCCATTGTAATTGTTTGTAGGCTTATGTAGTCTAAATTGAATCTATGATCGTATGCTATCCATTTGTTTTTTGTATGTTGTTCTTTGTATGTCATTTTAATATTTGACAATTAACCAATGGTATTAGGCCATACTTGGCCATGATTACAGACACCTGTGTGTGTGTGTGTCTTTTGACACTATATAAACGAGTCACCCTGCAGTGCTTGTGATTATACCCTGACGAAGACGCCTTGCCTGTCGAAATGTTGGACATTACATTTTTGCATCTGCGCTCTTAGAGTGTGTGGCTCTCCTTTATTTTGGGGTTTTCCTCTCCGCTGGCCAGCACCTCGCCTAAATAGGTGTGTGCTTCTTTTTCCTCTAGATATGTCTCTTACTTCTTGCCATTTGTGCTGTTGTCTCTGCTCAATAATGTTTATACCATGTTTTATGCTGCTACCATGTTGTGCTGCCGCCATGTTGTGTTGCTACCATGCTGTTATGTGTTGCTGCCTTGCTATGTTGTCTTAGGTCTCTCTTTAGGTAGTGTTGTCTCTCTTGTTGCGATGTGTGTTTTTGTCTTATATATGATTTTTTTTTATCCCAGCCCCCGTCCCCGCAGGAGGCTTTTTGCCTTTTGGCAGGCCGTCATTGTTCTTAACTGACTTGCTTAGTTAAATAAATATAGCTGTAGCTCTCTGAGCAATTTACAGTACCTAACATGTAGCTGTAGCTCTCTGAGCAATTTACAGTACCTAACATGTAGCTGTAGCTCTCTGAGCAATTTACAGTACCTAACATGTAGCTGTAGCTCTCTGAGTAATTTACAGTACCTAACATGTAGCTCTCTGAGCAATTTACTGTAGTAGTACAGTACCTAACATGTAGCTGTAGCTCCCTGAGCCATTTCCAGCTGTAGACTCCTATGAGCATACATTACTACAAAGACTTGAGAAAGCTGGGCTTGTGATCGATCCTGTGATAGATGATTTTAAATATTTTTGATAACATCACAACAACAATGATTGTCTAAGTTTGCAAATGACTCAAATAGGACTCACTGTAACAATTGTCGTAACTTAATGTCTTAGGTGTCTCTTGGGATGGCAGGTAGCCTAGCGGTTAGAGCTTTGGAACAGTAACTGGAAAGTTGCATGATCAAATTCCTGAATTGGCAAGATGGAAAACTTTGCTGTTCTGCCCTAAAGCAAGGTTGGGTTAAATGCAGAAGCCACATTTTTTTGTTGAACACATTCAGTTGTGCAACTGACTAGGGATCCCCTTTCCAAGCTGCTTTGTTCTGTACCAAAGTTTCTCGGCATTCAATACATTTAACAAATAAATGTGATCCACTTAACTTTTCCCAGAAATAGTAGTGTAACACACAGTTGCATTATCATGATTAAAATCAATGACTATTGGATTATAGAACTGTTGGGACCAGACCTCTTTCACTTATAATGCAATTAAAATGCAACACAAAACATTGACTATAAGAATACCTCAAACTGCCCTCACCACCACCACTACTACCCCCACATATTTGTAAGCAATATCTTTCTGATATTGGTAGCTTACCAAGCTCGCACACAACGTTCAGAGAACCATATGTTTCTTAGAGTGGTTATCCTATGTTAACTTTGCATACAACCTTCCCAAAACGTTTCCTCATGGTTCTATTTAAAGTCATGTCTCAGAATATTACACAAAAAAAACATTAGTTATGTTCTAAGAACATTCTAAGAACGTTATTTAAAAACATATACATTCCGTTCTCAATCAACAAAACTCTATTCTCTTTCTTGTTAAGTGTGTTCAGGTGTGTTGGCGGCACCCTTTAATTGGTCACACCTGATCTTAATGAGTGCTTGTTTGCTTTATAATAGGGACTCTTTGAATAGACTTAAATTGACAGCTTTGTATTAGTAAAAAAAAACATGGCGCGCCAGCTCCTTCCTGGTGGCGCTGTATACCAATTCCATGGGTAGAGAGTAGATCATACGTTCAAATCTCATTGATGCCATGCCACAATAAAAAAAAATGTGTTTGCATGATTAATGCCGAAGCAAATTCATTTCCATGTGTCCCATCTGTGCTTGGGGTTCAAAACAGTTAAGTTAGCAGTATTATTGAAACACCACCCCCCCCCCCCCCCCCCCCCCCTCCCTTCCCCCTTCTAGTTCTGAGCTGACACTACAGAAGGTAGGCTTGATTACCAACAACGACGAGACAGCCTACAGGGAGGAGGTGAGGGCCCTCGGAGTGTGGTGTCAGGAAAATAACCTCACACTCAACGTCAACAAAACAAAGGAGGCCTCCCGGGTGGCGCAGTGGTTAAGGGCGCCAGCTGTGCCACCAGAGACTCTGGGTTCGCGCCCAGGCTCTGTCGTAACCGGCCGCGGTTTTGCCGGTAGGGATATCCTTGTCTCATCCCGCACCAGCGACTCCTGTGACGGGCCGGGCGCAGTGCGCGCTAACCAAGGTTGCCAGGTGTTTCCTCCGACACATTGGTGCGGCTGGCTTCCGGGTTGGATGCGCGCTGTGTTAAGAAGCAGTGCGGCTTGGTTGGGTTGTGTATCGGAGGCTGCATGACTTTCAACCTTCGTCTCTCCCGAGCCCGTACGGGAGTTGTAGCGATGAGACAAGATAGTAGCTACTAACAATTGGATACTACGAAAAAGGGGTAAAAATTCAATAAAAGAAAAAAACAACAACAAAGGACTTCAGGAAACAGCAGAGGGAACACCCCCCTATCCACATCGACGGGACAGTAGTGGAGAGGGTAGTAAGTTCCTCGGCGTACACATCACGGACAAACTGAATTGGTCCACACAGACAGCGTTGAGGCTGAAGAAATTCGGCACTCACAAACTTCTACAGATGCACAATCGAGAGCATCCTGTCGGGCTGTATCACCATGTGTGGGGTAGTGAGGTCTGCACAACGCATCACCGGGTTTCCTCCAGGACACCTACACCACCCGGTGTCACAGGAAGGCCATAAAGATCATCAAGGACAACAACCACCACTGCCTGTTCACCCCGCTATCATCCAGAAGTGCATCAAAGCAAATGATAGGTTGTGTAATAATGTTCTGAGAACATGTTTAGATTTTCATTTTAGTCATTTAGCAGACGTTCTTATCCAGAGCGACTTACATATACATATACACATGAGATGAGATGAGTAATGTATGTAAACATTATATTATATTAAGTGGCATTGTTTAAAATGGCTAGTGAGAGACTGAAAAACAGCTTCTATCTCAAGGCCATCAGATTGTTAAACAGCCACCACTAACATTGAGTGGCTGCTGCCAACATACTGACTCAACTCCAGCCACTTTAATAATGGAAATGGATGGAAATTGATGTAAAAATTTATCACTAGCCATTTTAAACAATGCCACTTAATATAATATAATGTTTACATACCCTACATTACTCATCTCATCTCATATGCATATGTATATACTGTACTCTATATCATCTATTGCATCCTTATGTAATACATGTATCACTAGCCACTTTAAACTATGCCACTTTGTTTACATACCCTACATTACTCATCTCATATGTATATACTGTACTTGATACCATCTACTGCATCTTGCCTATGCCGTTCTGTACCATCACTCATTCATATATCTTTATGTACATATTCTTTATCCCCTTACACTTGTGTGTATAAGGTAGTATTGTGGAATTGTTAGGTTAGATTACTCATTGGTTATTACTGCATTGTCGGAACTAGAAGCACAAGCATTTCGCTACACTCGCATTAACATCTGCTAACCATGTGTATGTGACAAATACAATTTGATTTGACTACTAGCAGCTACATTATTTAAAAAAATGTACTTACTATGCTTGTGATATGTGGTTGTCCCACCGAGCTATTTTAAGAGTGTAAGTCGCTCTGGATAAGAACGTCTGCTAAATGACTAAAATGAAAATCTAAACATGTTCTCAGAACATTATTACACAACCTATCATTTCCTTTCTCAGAATGTTAATAACCCCCCCCCCCCCCCCCCCCCCCCCCCCCCCACACACACAAAAAAAAACAAAAAAACAATCAGGGAACCATAGAAAAACATTCTCTTAAATTCCCTGCGACCTAAAAATGTTAGTTCCCAGAAAAGTCTACATTTTCACTTCCGTTCTGAAAACATTTTAAAAAACGTTATGTTTTAATGGTCAGGAAACTTCTGGCTTCGTTCCCAGAACCAATGGGAAACCAAAAACGTAAGTTCCCACCGACACGTTCACTTGTAGCCTATAGGCTAGGGTCTACAGCTGCACTTCAGATTGACCTCCATTACAAAAAAAGATTGCAGTTTTGAAACTGCAGTAAAAGTACAGTAACAGCAGTCGACTGGTATTTTGGGCGCAGTAATTGCAGAATAACTGCAGTGTACTGCAGTCGAACTGCAGTTACACTGCAAAATTACTGAAGTAAAAAATACTTATTTTGGATCAGTATTTGCGCATATTGCAGTTATATTGCACTCTAACTACAGTTATACTGCTGTGTACTGCAGTTATACTGCACTCTGATTGAAATATTTTTTCGTAAGGGCTGAGTTTGAAAATGTATGCAGTCTACTGTAGCGCAATATTGTTAAATAATTCTGAAGGCTAATGCTTCGCTATAGGCAATTACCGCATTCTAACGCCAGTGCCTCGGGGTTGGTTCATGGAGTGACGTCATTTTGCTTGATAAATTGAGAACGCAATAGGGGGAACTGGTAACATGCATTTATGTTTCATCCACGTCCAATAACTCGTGCGTAAGGGTACTTGGTGTGACACAAAAACGCCTTAACTCACACCGTGCAGCCTTGAACGTGAGAGAATCGTTGCGAGATTTCTTGTCCTGAGCGCCTCAGCCGGGACAGCTTCAGCTGACCATGGAAAGCGGTGGCAACACGTCGAACTATCCGTACCATTTCTCGAATATGGCCATGATGAACAATAGTGTTTTTTGTCGGAACTTCAGCGATAACATGAGTTTGGATGCCAAATGTGAGAGAACAGACAATCTGGCCAAAGATTCGACACCAGTGATCATCGCGATTATAATCACGACTCTTTACTCTATTGTGTGTGTGCTTGGTCTGGTGGGAAATGTGCTCGTCATGTATGTCATTATCAGGTAAGATATCAACAACTAATACCAGGTTTTATAGCCTATAAGAAGGGGATACCCTGACACTATTGTTCTGATGCATGGTAAATCAGAGTCTAGGTTATATTAGTAGTATGTGTACATTTCATAGTTTAATTGGAAAATCAACTGACAGTAACCCGCCATAGAAGGGGATACCGTCAGGAACCACATTGTGGTAAATTGAAAGAAACAGGTTGTTGATAGACCAATATGGCACCATGCTCAATAATTGTTCTGAACAGAGCACGTGAAAGAATTCCACCAGGAATTAGGCGCATGTAAATCATGAAATAGACCAGTAAATGGCTACATTATTCCGCCTGTAATTAAAGGGAATTCATTACAACTAGAGTATGTGTCGAAGGCCATCATAAAAAAAATGTATTGCAAACATTTTGTCAATAGACTATCAGAGTATTGCACCATGTGTAATTTTATATAGCATAGTCACAACTGCCTGCTGTTAAAGATAGCATTTTATTGCAACCACAGACATCTGCAGTGGCTCGAACGGTCAGAAATGAACGCGTTTGGATTCGGCTATAACGCAATGGATTTCCAGACCCCAGTGGAGTCACCATAATAATATTAACTGTCAAAGAAACCATTGATGTGGGACCATTGATAGGCGGACATTGGCTACATATGATTTTGACATAATTCGATTATTATTGGTATTTAACTCTCATAAACACTTTACTTTGAAAACATCAGAAAAATATATATTTTGAGAGCGTATCCCCCCCCCCCCCCCCCCCCCCCCCCAAATAAATGCAGGAAAAAAAATAGCAGTTGTAAGAGCAATGTAACAATGTGTACTTACACTGTAATTACACTGAACTTGTCTATATGTCAGTAAATTGGTATTAGGGTCACTTATTGTACGGTGGGACCTCACCGCTTAAGAAGGACTTTTCCCACTAGAAGGACTTGGTGTAGGCAATACCCTGGCCTATACCCTTTCACAGAAGAATAATTCACTAGGGTAATGGCTCATTAGAAGTGTAGAGCATGTGTAGCCCGTGATCTGCCATTGTGAGACTGAGCCTGCATGGAGACATTGAGAGGATGGATTGGCCATGAGACTGCTGATAGCTTTCTGATTTACATAGTAACATGTTACTTTGATATCATCACACCACTTGCCATACAGACATGCCATCATTGTCACAGGTGTGTTGAATGGTGGCAGCTCATGACACATCTGTTAGCACATATTATTAGACAGATATGTGTTTTTAATGAAACAGCTTCACTAACCTTCTTCATATTATTAGATTAGATCAGGTTTTTATTTAGTCACATGCATAGTATCGCAGATGTAGTTGCAGTGTACAGTGAAATACTTAAGCTCTGAGCTCCAACAGTGCAGGTGTGAATGAAACAATAAAATAAATTATAATATATACAGTACCAGTCAAAAGTGTGGACACACCTACTCATTCAAGGGATTTTCTTTATTTTTACAATTTTCTACATTGTAGAATAATAGTGAAGACATCAAAACTATGAAATAGCATATAGTAATAGTAACCAAAAAAGTGGAATTTCTTTCTTAATGCGTTTCTGCCAATCAGTTGTGTTGTGACAAGGTAAGGGAGGTATACAGAAGATAGCCCTATTTGGTAAAAGACCAAGTCCATATTATGGCAAGGACAGCTCAAATAAGCAACGAGAAATGACAGTCCATCATTACTTTAATACATGAAGGTCAGTCAGTGCGGAACATTTCAAGAACTTTTAAAGTTTCTTCAAGTGCAGTCGTAAAAACCATCAACCACTATGATTAAACTGGCTCTCATGATGACCGCCACAGGAATGGAAGACCCAGAGTTATCTCTGCTGCAGAGGATAAGTTCTTTAGAGTTAACAGCCTACGAAATTGCAGCCCAAATAAATACTTCACAGAGTTCAAGTAACAAACACATCTCAACATCAACTGTTCAGAGGAGACTGCGTCAATCAGGCCTACATTGTCGGACACCAATAAGAAGAAGAGACTTGCTTGGGCCAATAAACACTAGCAATGGACATTAGATCGGTGGAAATCTGTCCTTTGGTCTGATGAATCCATATTTGAGATTTTGTCTTCCAACCGCCGTGTCTTTGTGAGATGCAGAGGAGGTGAACGGATGGTCTCTGCATGTGTGGTTCCCACTGGGAAGCATTGAGGAGGAGGTGTGATGGTGTGGGCATGCTTTGCTAGTGACACTGTCAGTAATTTATTTAGAATTCAAGGCACACTTAACCAGCATGGCTACCAAAGCATTCTGCAAGCCATCCCATCTGGTTTGCGCTTAGTGGGACTATAATTTGTTTTCAACAGGACAATGACACAACACACCTCCAGGATGTGTAAGGGCTATTTGACCAAGGAGAGTAATGGAGACCTGCATCAGATGACCTGGCCTCCACAATTACCCAACCTCGAGATGAGTTGGACAGCAGATTGAAGGAAAAGCAGCCAACAAGTGCTCAGCATATGTGGGAACTTATTCAAGACTGTTGGAAAAGCATTCCAGGTGAAGCTGGTTGAGAGAATGCCAAGAGTGAATGGGCAAGACAAAATATTTAAGTTGCTTTGAACGGGGTATGGTAGTAAGTGCCAGGCACATCGGTTTGAGTGTGTCAAGAACTGCAAAGCTGCTTGGTTTTTCACGCTCAACTGTTTCGCGTGTGTATCAAGACTGATCCACCACCCAAAGGACATCCAGCCAAGTGTTGTCTCATCGCTGCAACTCCCATTTAGACTTGGGAGAGACAAAGGTTGAGAGCTGTGCGTCCTCCGAAGCACAACCCAGGCGTGCCGCACTGCTTCTTGACACAATGCCCGCTTAACCCCGGAAGCCAGCCGCACCAATGTGCCAGAGGAAACACTGTACACCTGGCGACTGTGTCAGCGTGCATTGCGCCTGGTCCGCCACAGGAGTCGCTAGAGCGCGATGGGACAAGGACATCCCTGCCGGCCAAACCATCCCCTAACCCAGACGACGCTGGGCCAATTGTGCACCGCCCCATGGGTCTCCCAGTCGCGGCCGGGTGCGACAGAGCCTGGACTTGAACCAGGATCTCTAGTGGCACAGCGGTGCCTTAGACCACTGCGCCACTCGGGAGGCCTACATTTGACATTTTTGACAGTCTTCACGGCGGCCCTGTTGGTGAGTATGGGGGCGTGCTCAGCTGGTTCTTCCTGAAATCAACAATCAGCTCCTTTGTTTTGCTGATGTTGAGGGAGAGGTTGGTTACCTGGCACCAGTGTCTACCTTTTCCCGGTAGGCCGTCTCGTCGTTGTTGGTAATCAGGCCTACTACTGTCGTGACGTCAGCGAACTTGATGATGAAGTTGGAACTGTGTGAGGCCATGTAGTAGTGGGTATACAGGGAGTACAGCAGGGGACTGGGGATGCAGCGTTGTGGGGGCCCCCATGTTGAGGATCAGTATGGAGGAGGTAATGTTGCCTACCTTCACTACCTGGGGGCGGCCCATCAGGAAGTCCAGGACCCAGTTGCATAGGAAGGAGTTCAGTCCCAGGGCTGTGAGTTTTGTGGTGAGCTTAGAGAGCACTATGGTATTGAAGGCAGAGCTGTAGTCGATGACGAACATCCTCACATATGCATCCCTATTGTCCAGGTGGGTGAGAGCAGTGTGCAAGGCAATGGCGATTGCGTCATCCTTGGATCTGTTGGGGCAGTAGGCAAATTGGCGAGGGTCGAGTTTATCAGGGAGGGAGAAGGTGATGTAGTCTTTGACTAGCCTTTCAAAGTACTTCATGATGACGGAAGTGAGTGCTACGGATCGGTAGTCAGTCAGTTCAGTTACTTTCCCTTTCTTGGGCATGGGATGGTAATTGACATCTTGAAGCAGGTGGGGATAACGGCCTGAATTAGAGAGGAATGGAAAATATCAGAAACACAACAAAGCCTTGAATCATTGGAGCATCGCCATTCCCCAGTCACAATCCCAAAAGGTCAAGGTCAACCGTAAATCAACGATGTTACTCAGAAATGTCTTCCTCAGCCAGGGGTGTTTGTAGTAGGATTAGTAGTACATAAGCATTCACCTGCTTCATTTATTCTTTGATGAATAAGAGGATGTGATGACCAACTGATCTCTGCTGATGACATACAGTAGTCTAAGAGTCCTGGGTCGAGTTCAGTCTTATACAGACGTACTACTACCTGAACTTGTTCAATAAGAATACAGATATTCGTTATCCACAGCACAAGTTTCGGTATGGTTTTCCCCCCATATTGCCACTCTTCACTGCTTCACTATGACCCTGAGGCATGTAAGCTACTGTAAGCGCAACCGCGAGAGTCAACTCCCTTGGGGAATTCAGAATCTACTCACAAAGTCCTCCATCTAACCCAATGCACTGGTGTAGCCAATGATGTATATTAACCCTGGATTACTTTCAAGCCACCGGTCGGCCATATTGGCCCTTACCAGTAGAAGCAGTCCTCCATAGGAATGAATGGAATTTTACAGTATTTCAATTAAATGTTTGAATTACATGTATTTAAGTATTGTTTTGTTGTAGTGGGGACAGTAACGTTAGTAATCTCTCAAAATTATACATTTGTAAAAATATATTTAGGCTTTTTTTATTTTTATGTTTAGCTCACATACGATAATTTAAAAGTTTGCATTAAGGTGACAATAAATGCATTTCTATAGCTTCCAAAATATTTTTTACAATGGTGGCGGAGTGCCAAGATTGAGACACGGTGTCTCAGCTTCATGGCAAAATGTGTAGAATAGCAGGAAATTAGCTCAGGTATTCTTGAAAGTCGGGACAATCCTTTGTCTGGCATTGAAACCTTATTTTTACAGTTGACATTTTTTATTTTGTTGCATTATTTGAGTTAAGCGTTTACATTTAGGGGCATTTTATAAAATAAAATATTTGTTTGGGGAATTCTCTAAATACTTTCACATACAAAATATTATTAATTTCCATTTCATTCCTAAAAGTTGTGTTCAGAGATTTGATTTACTCTGTCAGATTGGTCTAAAATCCTAAATGAATCAGGAATGAGCAGGGTCAGCTATACCATAAGGACCCCTTATTCATGTCCTCAATACATGTAGTGCGACAGGACCACTCTTAGTCTGTAAAGTTTTCTACATTTGACAAACAATATTGGAATCACCATGGTCACAACCATAAACTGTCATTCCATCTGCCAGATATATTGAAATAGAATATACATTTTGGTAAAAATGTGTTACATTTAATTAGGTTTTAGATTTATTAAGCAAAAAATGAGAAGATGAAGAAGAAAAGGCCATTTTTGTCAACCCTGTAAAACATCAACTCCGTCAGATTTTTGGTTATGTTTTCATTTGGGGATTATTTTCAAAATAGTAATTTTCCATATTTTACAAATGTTTGTATTGAACTTTTAGAGGCAAAAATATGTCTGTTTTGAGTATATGTTGTCAATTCCATCACTGTCTGCAATATATGCTTAAACAATGGTAGTATTTCCTGTGCTAAACCCAAGGGATCATGTTTGCTGTATAAATGTTTTATGTTCTAAATGTAGAAAATGATGGCACAAATGCTAATGAAATTAGCCCTGGAGGATTTAATAGTGCAATAAAACAAAAATAAGTTTGCACATTTGTATTTGTATGAAATATCTAATGTTAGAATTAAACAATCAATGCCTTTAAACATTTGTTGGACAATAATTGAACAAATGAAATGCCGTTTAATGTGTCTGACGGAGTTGACATAAATCCACTTAGTTGCAATTTATATATTTTTTTAGTTTTTACTTTACATGGTGTGATAGCAGATACCTTGCTCTGACATTGCGTGGAGACTTGCGAAATTGCACTAAGCCACTGCTCCAATGAGCAGGTGTTGAACTGATATTCATTATGATAAAAAAAACATTTTTAAAGACAAGTAGCTTTGCTCATATCTCGTGCAAATCTTGCATTGACATCAATGCATGATTTACGCAAAATCAGGCTAATCATTCCCATCTCAAAACTGGAAGTGCAGATCAACCCAAACTATCTTAAATGAATATACCTTTTTAACCTTTCTTGGTCTTTGCTGAGCACCTACATGGTGGATAACGTTCATGCCATTAGCAACGACACCGATCAGACAAGTTCCACCAGATCAGTGCTTACATCCAGGAACTCTCACAAGCACAAACAAATGACAAGTTGTGTCACCCACAGAATGATATCTGCACGCTCATGTGATAAATCAATTCTAGAACTGCAGGAAACCGCAGGGAAAATAGTAGAGTGCTGTTTGTTGTCATGGAGACACCGATGCGTTCTCTCCGACCATCCCTTCCCCGAGTCAGCCTACCTGCAAGAGCAGAGCGTGTTTCCTATCTTACAGTACAATAAATCATCACGTGTGATCCATTGCCGTAATTGTTGTTAACACTTAAGTTTTTGGGTCACAAACAATGCATTCAAGATGGACCTGTACCCTTCATGGCCATATGTTTGTTCATTGATTAACAAAAAGGTGGCCTATTGTCAGGCTAGTACTTGTGTTTTTATCATAATTTTGTACAATGTGCAAACCTCTGCGAGATAGGGAAATTGATTCAGGGTACAATTTCCCTCCATGCACAAACAAAATGATATTGATTAATGAAGATTTATCATTTCATTTGTCCTCTTATCACAGCTGCCTAATACAGCAGGTCCAATTCATGTATTACATAAAGGAGGGTTCTGAGCTAAGGGATACAGAATAAATAAAAACATTAGGTTTCTTTTTCTCTAAGTGTTCCCTGATCGATTACTCAACATCATTCAACAACACTTTAGTAATAAAATCTCTCCTTGTTTCATGATGTTAGTAGGTTTCATAAGTCACTTCAAAGATTACTCGCCATGTGCTGGAGGTCCTGTGGGGATAACTACGGGTTTAGAAACATGTTTGGATAGGTTCAACACAGTACTCTAAGCCAAACAGAATCATTTCAATGGGCAGAAAATACAGGTTAATACTACACTCCTAGAAAAAAGGTGCTATCTAGAACCAACAAGGGTTCTTCGGCTGTCCCTATAGGAGAACCCATTAAAGAACCCTGTTTGGTTCCAGGGAGAAGCCGTTTGGTTCCAGGTAAAACCCTTTTGAGTTCCATGTAGAACCTTTTCCACAGAGGGTTCTACATGGAACCAAAACTGTTCTCCAATGGGGACAGCCAAAGAATCCTTTTGGAATGCTTTTTTCTAAGAGTTTAGTTGTTCCATCCTCTCAAACTCCAGGAAATAACATGCACAGAATTGATGTCCATTGTAACTCAGCCTCCTATGGATCCCCAACAAGCAGTTTATGTCACACTGTGTTACGCTCAATATGTTGGCTCTCCTTATGATTAACTCCTGAGATCTATTTATAGGATGTAGCATGCTGTGTGATTCCTTACACATTTGGTTTCCTGGGCACTGCCCTTATTCTCATACTCAATGACTTTCCATCTTTATTAAGGGAGATTAATAATATTGGTCTTGAACAGTGCTTCACTTGATCTGAAATAGGTTCCAGTACTCATTTTGGGTGCCAGTACCATTTGTATTTAGGTGCATAATCCTTTTGTCTCATAATCCTTTTGAGATAATATTCTAGAAGCGGAACAGGAGCTCAAGCAGTAGACAATTTGAGGTGTCAGTACTCAGCTCCGGTGAGCTCCTGCCCAAGTCAAGCACTGGTCTTGAAAGGTCATCAGTGGTGAACAATTATAGGTCCACCATTTCCTCCCTCCCATAGGAATGTCTTTCTTCAAGGTAAGATGAGGACAAGAATAGGCCTGTTCCTGAACAGTAAACATTTATTCACAGTATGATTGATAGTAGCTTTGTCAATGAATGCATTACTCATGTAGATATTGTTTTGGCCTCCACTCATTATATACTCTTGTCTTTGTTTTATCTGCCACTCAAATGATTATAATTCAGTGTAGGAGATGGAGCAAAACATGTCACACTACAGAAAGAAAATAGTTTATAATCAGACTCATTACTGCTTTCTTTGGCTCCTATATTAACAGTGGCTTTTGTGATGTTTTTTGACAGAACGAACATGTCTTTGACTGTTTGACATTTCCAACTGAATAACGTATTCCTTTTGACAAAGATTTTCTGTTTTAAAATGCTGGATACCACAGGGTTAAATTCTCGGGCCGACTCTTTTCTCTGTATATATCATTTATGTTGCTCTTGCTGCGGGTGATTCCCTGATCCACCTCTACGCAGACAACACCATTCTGTATACTTCTGGCCCTTCCTTGGACACTGTGCTAACTAACCTCCAAACGAGCTTCAATGCCATACAACACTCCTTCCGTGGCCTCCAACTGCTCTTAAACGCTAGTAAAACCAAATGCATGCATTTCAACCGTTCGCTGCCCGCACCCACCCGCCCGAGTAGCATCACCACCCTGGACGGTTCCGAACTAGAATATGTGGACAACTATAAATACCTAGGTGTCTGGCTAGACTGTAAACTATCCTTCCAGACTCATATTAAACATCTCCAATCCAAAATCTAATCTAGAATCGGCTTTCTATTTCGCAACAAAGCCTCCTTCACTCACGCCACCAAACTTACCCTAGTAAAACTGACTATCCTACCGATCCTCGACTTCGACGATGTCATCTACAAAATAGCTTCCAACACTCTACTCAGCAAACTGGATGTAGTCTGTCACAGTGCCATCCGTTTTGTTACCAAATCACCTTACACCACCCACCACTGCGACAACACCCACCCGTAGCACACGTTCCAGCAGGTATATCTCACTGATCATCCCCAAAGCCAACACCTCATTTGGCCACCTTTCCTTCCAGTTCTCTGCTGCCAGTGACTGGAACGAATTGCAAAAATCGCTGAAGTTGGAGACTTTTATTTCCCTCACCAACTTTAAACATCAACTATCTGAGCAGCTAACCGATCACTGCAGCTGTACATAGTCCATCTGTAAATAGCCCACCCAATCTACCTACCTCATCCCCATACTGTTTTTATTTTATTTACTTTTCTGCTCTTTTGCACACCAGTATCTCTACTTGCACATGATCATCTGCTCATTTATCACTCCAGTGTTAATCTGCTAAATTGTAATTATTCGCTCCTATGGCCTATTTATTGCCTACCTCCTCATGCCTTTTGCACACACTGTATATATAGTTTTTTTGTCTACTGTGTCATTGACTTGTTTATTGTGTTATTGGCTTGTTTATTGTTTACTCCATGTGTAACTCTGTGTTGTTGTCTGTGTCACACTGCTTTGCTTTATCTTGGCCAGGTCACAGTTGCAAATGAGAACTTGTTCTCAACTAGCCTACCTGGTTAAATAAAGGTGAAATAAAACAATAAATTAAAAATAAAGGAAAGACGTCAGAGTATACATTGCCCACTTTACATTTTAATATTCATTAGAAGTTTAACTTGTTTGTACCAAAGGAATTCAACTCAAGTGTTTCCCCTACAATTGATTTCAATTGAAATGATTAAAGAAGCCCATGTTGAAAAACAATCTTGGAGAAACACTGTCTTGGCCTGAATGTAATGGAATGCTGTATCAGGAGAAGATAATCACAGTCAGAGGACATGTTCCGGTTGTTCCTTAGCAACAAGCCTTCATTGCTATAGGCTACTCTGCTGCTCTGTTTCTGCGGTTATACTCGGGTTACCATTCATGTCATTCATTTCCTAAAATCCTAAAATGTTTTATATATAGGCATACGATGCCATAGTGAGTTGCTGTGTATATTTATTGCCTATAAACACATTCTAGATGTTTTCACAGTGACGACATAAATTGTAATGGCACTGATGAGGATGGAGCTGTCCGTGAAAAGGCATGTTTACGCCTACTCTATGTCAGCTGTCACTATGCATGTGCATTAGGCCTTACAACACGCCATGCACAAAAGCCACGTGTCAGCGGTGAACATCCCAAAGTATTTGCGAATTTGTTCCACTAGACATCATCTGCTGGCACTGAGGAATCAGAAAAGACAGCTGGCTGCGCAGGGATATCTGCTCTATTTGAATCGAGGTAACTGCCACCGTTGTGATCATGTCTGCCAGCCAAGCGGACCATCACACTCAGTAATTCCAGAGGCAGCTACCATGAGGCAGCTGAAGTGTTTTAGTGTTAAGCTGCTGTCTGTCTTTATCAGATGCTTTGATGACTGTGCTCCCTCTTTCATAGTGAACTAGTCTCCGCTAACTATAGACAGCGCTGATGGAGGAGGCCTCCTTCCCTTTACTCCCTCCTACACACTCCCTTGCTGGACGGCAGGTAGCCTATCGGTTAATAATGTTGGGCCAGTAACTGAAAGGTTGCTGGTTTGAATCCCTGAGCCAACTAGGTTAAACTATTGTTGTGCCTTTGTCCAAGGCACTTAACCCGAATTGGTCCTTTAAGTTGCCAGTAGTGGTGCGTGGGTAAAATCACTGGGGAAGAAAAGCTGAAAAAAAGCCATATTACAACCTATGTGTTGTGATAATAACCTGTCAGTGTCATGTACTGTCATGTTGTGTCTTGTCTCTGTCCTTTCCCTTCACCCTGTCTCCCTCTGCTGGTCGTTGTTAGGTTACCTTTTCTCCCCCGCTTTCCCCCAGCTGTTCCTTGTCTCCTCTAACTACCCATTCACCCCGTTTCCCACCTGTTCCCTTTTTCCCTCTGATTAGGTCCCTATATCTCTCTCTGTTTCTGTTCCTGTCCTTGTCGGATTCTTGTTTGTTGTGTTTCATGCCTGAGCCAGACTATCGTCATGTTTGCTGTAACCTTGTCCTGTCCTGTCGGAATCTGCCGGTCTATCTGAGCCTACCTATGTTTGGTTATTAAAGAAGCTCTGTTTAAGTTAGTTCGCCTTTGGGTCCTCATTCACTCACCATAACAGAAGAATCCGACCAAGAATGGACCCAGCGACTTCGGATCCTCTCCACTCAGCCGTCGGGATCCAGGGAGCGATGCTAGGCAGACACGAGCAGGAAGTGTCTGCTGCTCGACATGCCGTTGAGACCCTGGCCACCCAAGTCTCCAACCTCACAGAACAGGTTCACCATCTCCGCCTCGATCCACCGGCCACTTCCAGGGCTTTCGAATCTCCGGAGCCCAGAATCAATAACCCGCCGTGTTACTCTGGGGAGCCCACTGAATGCCGCTCGTTCCTCACCCAGTGTGATATTGTGTTTTCTCTCCAGCCCAACACTTACTCCAGGAGCACTGCTCGTGTCGCCTACGTCATATCTCTCCTTATTGGACGGGCTCGTGAGTGGGGCACGGCAATCTGGGAGGCAAGGGCTGAGTGTACTAACCAGTATCAAGACTTTAAGGAGGAGATGATACGGGTTTTTGATCGATCTGTTTTTGGGGAGGAGGCTTCCAGGGCCCTGTCTTCCCTATGTCAAGGCAATCGATCCATAACAGACTACTCTATTGAGTTTCGCACTCTTGCTGTCTCCAGTGGCTGGAACGAGCCGGCCTTGCTCGCTCGTCTTCTGGAGGGTTTCCGCGCAGAGGTAAAGGATGAGATTCTCTCCCGGGAGGTTCCTTCCAGCGTGGATTCCTTGATTGAACTCGCTATTCGCATTGAGCGACGGGTTGATCTTCGTCACCGAGCTCGTGGAAAGGAGCTCGCGCTCTCCGTCGCCTCCCTCTCCGCATCACTACCATCTTCCTCTGCCGGCTCGGGTGCTGAGCCCATGCAGCTGGGAGGTATCCGCATCTCGACTAAGGAGAGGGAACGGAGAATCACCAACCGCCTCTGTCTCTATTGCGGTTCCGCTGGTCATTTTGTCACTTCATGTCCAGTAAAAGGCCAGAGCTCGTCAGTAAGCGGAGGGCTACTGGTGAGCGCTACTACTCCTGTCTCTCCTTCAAGATCCTGCACTACCTTGTCGGTCCATCTACGCTGGACCGGTTCGTCAGCTTCCTGCAGTGCCTTAATAGACTCTGGGGCGGAGGGCTGTTTTATGGACGAGACCTGGGCTCGGGAACATGACATTCCTCTCAGACAGTTAAAGGAGCCCACGGCCTTGTTCGCCCTGGATGGTAGTCCTCTCCCCAGGATTCAGCGTGAGACGCTACCTTTAACCCTCACTGTTTCTGGTAATCATAGTGAAACCATTTCTTTTTTAATTTTTCGTTCATCTTTTACACCTGTTGTTTTGGGCCATCCCTGGCTAGTTTGTCATAATCCTTCCATTAATTGGTCTAGTAATTCTATCCTCTCCTGGAACGTCTCTTGTCATGTGAAATGTTTAATGTCTGCTATCCCTCCTGTTTCCTCTGTCTCTTCTTCACAGGAGGAGCCTGGTGATTTGACAGGGGTGCCGGAGGAATATCACGATCTGCGCACGGTGTTCAGTCGGTCCAGGGCCACCTCTCTTCCTCCACACCGGTCGTATGATTGTAGTATTGATCTCCTTCCGGGAACCACCCCCCCCCGGGGTAGACTATACTCTCTGTCGGCTCCCGAACGTAAGGCTCTCGAAGATTATTTGTCTGTAGCTCTTGACGCCGGTACCATAGTCCCCTCCTCCTCTCCCGCCGGAGCGGGGGTTTTTTTTGTCAAGAAGAAGGACGGGTCTCTGCGCCCCTGCATAGATTATCGAGGGCTGAATGACATAACAGTGAAGAATCGTTATCCGCTTCCTCTTATGTCTTCAGCCTTCGAGATCCTGCAGGGAGCCAGGTTTTTCACTAAGTTGGACCTTCGTAACGCTTACCATCTCGTGCGCATCAGGGAGGGGGACGAGTGGAAGACGGCGTTTAACACTCCGTTAGGGCACTTTGAATACCGGGTTCTTCCTTTCGGCCTCGCTAACGCTCCAGCTGTCTTTCAGGCATTAGTCAATGATGTCCTGAGAGACATGCTGAACATCTTTGTTTTCGTTTACCTTGACGATATCCTGATTTTTTTCACCGTCACTCCAGATTCATGTTCAGCACGTTCGACGTGTCCTCCAGCGCCTTTTAGAGAATTGTCTTTTTGTGAAGGCTGAGAAGTGCACTTTTCATGCCTCCTCCGTCACATTTCTCGGTTCTGTTATTTCCGCTGAAGGCATTAAGATGGATCCCGCTAAGGTCCAAGCTGTCATTGATTGGCCCGTCCCTAAGTCACGCGTCGAGCTGCAGCGCTTTCTCGGCTTCGCGAACTTCTATCGTCGTTTCATCCGTAATTTCGGTCAGGTGGCAGCTCCTCTCACAGCCCTTACTTCTGTCAAGACGTGCTTTAAGTGGTCCGTTTCCGCCCAGGGAGCTTTTGATCTCCTCAAGAATCGTTTTACATCCGCTCCTATCCTTGTTACACCTGACGTCTCTAGACAGTTCGTTGTCGAGGTTGACGCGTCAGAGGTGGGCGTGGGAGCCATCCTTTCTCAGCGCTCCCTCTCTGACGACAAGGTCCACCCATGCGCGTATTTTTCTCATCGCCTGTCGCCGTCGGAACGTAACTATGATGTGGGTAACCGCGAACTGCTCGCCATCCGGTTAGCCCTAGGCGAATGGCGACAGTGATTGGAGGGGGCGACCGTTCCTTTTGTCGTTTGGACTGACCATAGGAACCTTGAGTACATCCGTTCTGCCAAACGACTTAATGCGCGTCAGGCGCGTTGGGCGCTGTTTTTCGCTCGTTTCGAGTTCGTGATTTCTTATCGTCCGGGCTCTAAGAACACCAAGCCTGATGCTTTGTCTCGTCTCTTCAGTTCTTCAGTAGCCTCCACTGACCCCGAGGGGATTCTCCCTGAGGGGCGTGTTGTCGGGTTGACTGTCTGGGGAATTGAGAGGCAGGTAAAACAAGCGCTCACTCACACTCCGTCGCCGCGCGCTTGTCCTAGGAACCTTCTTTTCGTTCCCGTTCCTACTCGTCTGGCCGTTCTTCAGTGGGCTCACTCTGCCAAGTTAGCCGGCCACCCTGGCGTTCAGGGTACGCTTGCTTCCATTCGCCAGCGTTTTTGGTGGCCCACCCGGGAGCATGACACGCGTCGTTTCGTGGCTGCTTGTTCGGTCTGCGCGCAGACTAAGTCCGGTAACTCTCCTCCTGCCGGCCGTCTCAGGCCGCTTCCTATTCCCTCTCGACCGTGGTCTCACATTGCCTTAGATTTTGTCACCGGACTGCCTTCGTCAGCGGGGAAGACTGTTATTCTTACGGTTGTCGATAGGTTCTCTAAGGCGGCTCATTTCATTCCCCTTGCTAAGCTTCCTTCTGCTAAAGAGACAGCACAAATCATCATCGAGAATGTTTTCAGAATTCATGGCCTTCCGTCAGACGTCGTTTCGGACAGAGGTCCGCAATTCACGTCTCAATTTTGGAGGGAGTTTTGCCGTTTGATTGGGGCTTCCGTCAGTCTCTCTTCCGGCTTTCACCCCCAGTCTAACGGTCAAGCAGAACGGGCCAATCAGACTATTGGTCGCATCTTACGCAGTCTTTCTTTTCGTAACCCTGCGTCTTGGTCAGAACAGCTCCCCTGGGCAGAATACGCCCACAACTCGCTTCCTTCGTCTGCGACCGGGCTATCTCCTTTTCAGAGTAGCCTCGGGTACCAGCCTCCGCTGTTCTCATCTCAGTTCGCCGAGTCCAGCGTCCCCTCCGCTCAGGCTTTTGTCCAACGTTGCGAGCGCACCTGGAAGAGGGTCAGGTCTGCACTTTGCCGTTATAGGACGCAGACTGTGAGGGCTGCTAATAAGCGTAGAACTAAGAGTCCTAGATATTGTCGCGGTCAGAGAGTTTGGCTCTCCACTCAGAACCTTCCCCTTAAGACGGCTTCTCGCAAGTTGACCCCGCGGTTCATTGGTCCGTTCCGTATTTCTCGGGTCATTAATCCTGTCGCAGTTCGACTTCTTCTTCCGCGATACCTTCGTCGCGTCCACCCGGTCTTCCATGTCTCCTGCATCAAGCCCGTCCTTCGCGCCCCCGCTCGTCTTCCCCCCCCCCCCCCCCCCATCCTTGTCGAGGGCGCACCCATCTACAGGGTCCGTAGAATTTTGGACATGCGTCCTCGGGGCCGTGGTCACCAGTACCTCGTAGATTGGGAGGGGTACGGTCCTGAGGAGAGGAGTTGGGTTCCCTCTCGGGACGTGCTGGACCGTGCGCTGATCGAGGATTTCCTCCGTTGCCGCCAGGTTTCCTCCTCGAGTGCGCCAGGAGGCGCTCGGTGAGTGGGGGGGTACTGTCATGTACTGTCATGTTGTGTCTTGTCTCTGTCCTTTCCCTTCACCCTGTCTCCCTCTGCTGGTCGTTGTTAGGTTACCTTTTCTCCCCCGCTTTCCCCCAGCTGTTCCTTGTCTCCTCTAACTACCCATTCACCCCGTTTCCCACCTGTTCCCTTTTTCCCTCTGATTAGGTCCCTATATCTCTCTCTGTTTCTGTTCCTGTCCTTGTCGGATTCTTGTTTGTTGTGTTTCATGCCTGAGCCAGACTATCGTCATGTTTGCTGTAACCTTGTCCTGTCCTGTCGGAATCTGCCGGTCTATCTGAGCCTACCTATGTTTGGTTATTAAAGAAGCTCTGTTTAAGTTAGTTCGCCTTTGGGTCCTCATTCACTCACCATAACAGTCAGTTAATTTGTGACCATGATAGCTAGGCCTAAGGCAGAGACAATAAGAAGACACAGTGGCAGAATAAATACCTGAGAGCTACGTCTGTCTGGTAGAGTCCACAAAGTTTATTGCATGTTACAAACACTTACATGACCTACCACATGGTCAAGCAAGTTAATGTTTCGGACATTTTGGGGCGACTAAACAACTATTGATTTAGAACCACAGAGTTACCGCAAGTCACAAAGAAAACAGGAGCTGCCTCCACTATTGCAGCACCATTTCAACTTCAACATTTCAACATCATCAAATCACCTATACTTAGTATTTTACAGTGACAACTAAAAGATACCAAAAACAATGTAGTCCAATCAACGTAAGCTAAATATGATGTGGCTGTCCATGGTTTTGATTTCTCTCGCTCTCTCTCTGTATGTGTGTGTGTGCGCAAGTAGAAAAAACATGTTGACTCACCCTACTTGTAGAGAAACGCCAATGCCATCCTCCTCTCTTTCCTGTCGATGTAATGGTCTATGACTTTGTCATACAGTACACACTTGTATTTTTTATTGTCTTAGGCTACCTGGCTAAAGTGCTTGCTCGCTAGCCTAACTTCCTTTTTATGGGCAACGTTAGCTAGTTAACATTAGCCTTCTACATCTAGATAGATAATGAACTTCCATCCTCTCAGGCCGTGGGCACAATGTATTAATTTATGGTTGGATCAGAATCGCTGTTATAATTTTTGGCCAGTACAGAGAATTAAGTAAAACCAGTCCAAATCCATATATCCATCCATGGCTAATTTAGGAAAGGGCCAATTTTATCTAGCTAGCTAGCCAGTGGACAACACAACGAGATGCAACAATTCAAGTTGTTTCTGTCAATGACGTATTGCTCTCGATGTGATGTGATGTGATTGGAGAGAAGCAAAATCCAAACTAGCCTCCCTTGACACTTTTTTGGGGGGGGATGCGCCAGGATCATTCACAGTTGAGCTCACTCAATTTAGCTTAACGCTGATTTGATATTTTTTTTATCAAGGGAGGATAATTGGATAAGTGTGTTGACTGAAATGTAAATGTGACTAGTTTCAGGAAAATAGCCGTATGTCACACGTCACTACTTCACAGTAGCGCTATTTGAGCGTAAACTTTTTTTTAAAATCAGAACCGTTTTTTGGGGGCAGAAATTCCTTCTGGAACATGTGAACTTTCATGGGCCTTAATAACAAACTTGTATGCCATCTGTAAATACGAATACAATTGTTAAATTACAAGCCTAGTTGGTTTAGCCATGGAGAAAAGTTAGGCAATCTTCCCGCTAGCTGAGATAATGGTTGAGATAATGAGTGGGCTGGGCATGCCGAGAGATGAGTTTGGATTGGTCCGCCATGTAGCATGCTTCTGTCAATAATATGAGGTGGTCAGTTTGTGTTGGTAATCCTTTCTAACGCAGGTTTTTCGAAATATATCACATAGTAGATCTGCATAAGTGTTGCTCTCCACTTTCTGGAGGACCGAGTTTTGAAATCAGTTGAATGAATTAGAGTATGATAGCTAAGGAGATGGAGAATATTCTGGCATTTGATTGCAAATATGTAGACGGAGCCAGAGTGTCCAATGCGGAAGACACATTTCAGTTGAATACATTCAGTTGGACTAACTAGGTATCGCCCTTTCCCTTTCCCAGTTTGCGCTCCGAGAGCGAAACTCTCTGATTTTAGGAACGGCTAATCTGACAACGCTTGAGTCTATGAACGCCCAGAGCACACTCTGGCACTCCAGATTAAATTTCAAACACACCCGTAGTATAAACCAGCCTTTAATCTTGAAATCTTTGGTTGTTTAGTACACAGCCTCACTTGCGAATCCTTAAAGAGATGGGTGGGGTTAAAGCTTAGAAGGGTGTGAACGATGCTGAATGGGTGTAGACAAAGAAGAGCTCTCCAACAGGTACCAGAACATTCATGGCCCATTTTCTCAAAAGTGAGGTTTCAAGTTTATCAACTTTCAAAGCAGAATTACTTTCCTATTATTCCTTCCTATGATACACTGCAGTGTATCATAGACAATTTTCTACCTCTGAGTTTATCCAATGTAAAAAACACAATTTCAAATTTTGCCACATAAGATCGAATCGAGCCCGTCAGTCACAAATGGTGGAAGACTTCTTGTCCTATACAAATTATAAGGCCCAAGTGACGTGCAAGACTCACTATGGGCAAAGTTAATGGGAAAAGGTTGTTGTGGTGGCGTCAAGTGGATTTTTCCTCAAAAAAATTATATATACGGGTCTTCCGGGTGGCGCAGTGGTTAAGGGTGCTGTACTGCAGCGCCAGCTGTGCCATCAGAGACTCTGGGTTCGCGCCCAGGCTCTGTCGTAACCGGCCGCGACCGGGAGGTCCGTGGGGCGACGCACAATTGGCCTAATGTCGTCCGGGTTAGGGAGGGCTTGGCCGGTAGGGATGTCCTTGTCTCATCACGCACCAGCGACTCCTGTGGCGTACCGGGCGCAATGCGCGCTAACCAAGGTTGCCAGGTGCACGAGGTTTCCTCCAACACATTGGTGCGGCTGGCTTCCGGGTTGGATGCGCGCTCTGTTAAGAAGCAGTGCGGCTTGGTTGGGTTGTGTAGCGGAGGACGCATGACTTTCAACCTTTGTTGTAGCGATGAGACAAGATAGTAGCTACTAAAACAATTGGATACCACGAAATTGGGGAGAAAAAAGGGTCAAATTCAAACAAAAAAAACACACAAAAAAAATGTTACATACATTCAATGTATGGCTATTCAGTTCTAAGGACCTGACTCACCTGTAATCACTAAACCCAAATCACAGCACAATAAATGTTTTCCAGAGGGGAAAATAATCCATTTTAGATGGCTTGCCACTTCTATCCTATCTCTCTGTGCTGCACCAGAGGATTTGTCATTACTTTAACCCACAATAATCACTCCACCTTAAAGAGAATGAAGCCAGACTAAAGAATTCCGGGAGATGATTCATCTGTGGTATCTCTGATTATGAGGACAATTTCCTTAATGAGGAAAAACCTGCAAAATGCATTCAACTTAAGAGAAAGACTTTTGATTCTTCAACAATATTTGCTCTACTTATAATTGGCTTGTTATCTAAACCCAGGAACAAATATCTTATTTGAAAAAGGTTACTTATACCAATTTGAAGGGATTCTGTTTGAGGGCTATTTACAATCTGTTGTCAATCATTTGCGCTTATCCTGTGTAAATAATGCAAAACTTATATTTCTTGTGTGAGTGACAGGATGAGCGTAGTAGCATATAGCATGTGATATGAAGAGGAACTCGAACCATTGCTGTCACTAGCCCATTACTGATCGTGCTTCTGAACTTCTCTTCTGTTTCCATCCAATGTCAAATACTGGCTTAAACAAATCAGCCTGCTAACAACCTTTAGTAAACTTTTGGAAAAGATTGTGTTTCACCAGATACAATACTATTTCACAGTAAACAAATTATAATTTGGCTTTTAGGGAACGGCACTCAACATGTATGGCATTACACAAATGACTGAAGATAGATGGTTGTAGCTCCCTCCAGTAACCACGAGCACAACCGTTACTTGATTTTAACTGGCGGCTTTTTTCTGTAGATTTAGTCAGAATTATCACCTTCCGTGAGAACTATAAAGTAAATGAAAATACAGTTAAGCACACTCTTACAACCTTATCTTACGAGTGACTTATTAGCTTGGTATAACTCTGAAGTGCTTACATACATAAACAGTTTAGCCGTAGCTATAACAGTATCAGATTAAACACATGAATAAAGGAAGAATACCTCATTGGCTGCTTATTACAGAAGGGAGGAAATCAAACTTCACACTTATTATTCCTGGCACGAATTCACACTTCAATTATTCAACTTCAATTATTATAACGTTACCATCCTAACATACACACTTCAACCTTTACGAACTACACCCGATGACATGAAAACTTAGCTAACACAGCGCGGGATTGCCTTCCCTCCAAAGGTGTGTTGCTACAATAATGATCCCCGTTACAACAGTTATTAGCTACGTAGTTCCGCTTGTCTTATCATTTCGAACACGTAAACAATTCAAACAAAAAAACAACGACATAGACTTACAGGTTAACTGTCAGTTACACTGGTGCGGATGTCTCGTATCAAATCAAATGTATTTATATAGCCCTTCTTACATCAGCTGATATCTCAAAGTGCTGTACAGAAACCCAGCCTAAAACCCCAAACAGCAAGCAATGCAGGTGTAGAAGCACATGGCCAAAACCTAGGAAGAAACCTAGAGAGGAATCAGGCTATGAGGGGTGGCCAGCCCTCTTCTGGCTGTGCCGGGTGGAGATTATAACAGAACATGGCCAAGATGTTCAAATGTTCATAAATGTCCAGCATGGTCAAATAATAATAATCACAGTAGTTGTCGAGGGTGCAACAGGTCAGCACCTCAGGAGTAAATGTCAGTTAGCTTTTCATAGCCGATCATTGAGAGTATCTCTACCACTCCTGCTGTCTGTAGAGAGTTGAAAACAGCAGGTCTGGGACAGGTAGCACGTCCGGTAAAGAAGTCCCGAGATATAGCTCGCCTAAGGCAGAATACCTCATGATAAGTTGAAGACCACACTATCTACCAAGAAAGTTCTCATCTATATTATTTGTAGCTGTCTATTTACCACCACAAACTGATGCTGGCACTAAGACTGGCACTAAGACCACACTCAACCAACTAAGACCAAGACCATAAGCAAACAAGAAAATGCTCATTCAGATGTGCTGCACCTAGTAGCCGGGGACTTTAATGCAGGTAAACTTAAAACCGTTTTACCTCATTTCTACCAGCATGTCACATGTGCAACCAGAGGTAAAATAACTCTAGCCCACCTTTACTCCACACACAGAGATGCATACAAAGTTCACCCTTGCCCTCCATTTGGCAAATCTGACTATAATAAACACCTCCCTCTGCAAATTGGATCCTGGATTTCCTGACGGGCCACCCCCAGGTGGTAAGGGTGGCAGATGTGTTGTTACCTACCTTTACCATGGGGCCCCTGTAATCCCTGTTCACCTACGACAGCATGGCCAAGCACGACTCCAACAACATCATTAAGTTTGCTGACGACAGTGGTAGACCTGATCATCGACAACGATGAGACAGCCTATAGGGAGGAGGTCAGAGACCACAACAACCTCTCCCTCAATGTGAACAAGACAAAGGAGCTGATTGTGGACTATAGGAAAAGGAGGGCTGGACAGGCCCCCATTAACTTTGACAGGGCTGAAGTGGAGGGGGTTGAGAGATTCAAGTTCCTTGGTGTCCATATCACCAATTAACTATTATGGTCCAAACACATCAAGACATTAAGAGTCCGCGACAATGCCTTTCCCCCCTCAGGAGACTGAAAATATTTTACATGGGTCCCCAGAAAACATCTAAAGCTGCACCATCGAGATCATCTTTACCGGTTGCATCACCGCCTGGTATGGCAACTGCTCGGCATCTGACCGTAAGGCGCTACTGAGGGTAGTGCGTATGGCCCAGTACATCACTGTGGCAAAGCTCCCTGACATCCAGGACCTATCTACTAGGTGGTGTCAGAGGAAGGCCCCAAAAATTGTCAAAGACTCCAGTCACCCAAGTCATAGACTGTTCTCTCTGCTACCGCACGGCAAGCGGTACCGGAGCATCAAGTCTCGGACCAAAAGGCTCCTTAACAGATTCTACCCCCAAATTAATTAATCAAGTGGACACCTGTACTATTTACATTGACCCCCCCCCCTCCCCAAACAAAAAAA
Source organism: Oncorhynchus mykiss (assembly GCF_013265735.2). NCBI lineage: Eukaryota > Metazoa > Chordata > Actinopteri > Salmoniformes > Salmonidae > Oncorhynchus > Oncorhynchus mykiss. The sequence continues at coordinate 27,428,933 of NC_048584.1, read as the reverse complement.
ATGTATTTGGCAAATATTTTCTTAACTCTATTTCTGTAACGTTCGTCGTCCTCGTCTGAGGAGTATGAAGGAGGACCAATGCGCAGCGTGGTACGTGTTCATGATGAATTTATTAAACACAGAACACTAAAACAAAGAGAATGAAACGAAACAGTCCTGTCTGGTGACATACACAAAGACAGAAAACAATCACCCACCAAATACAGGTGGGAAAAGGCTACCTAAGTATGATTCTCAATCAGAGACAACTAACGACACCTGTCTCTGATTGAGATCCATACCAGGCCAAACGCAAAACACAACATAGAAAAACGAACATAGACAACCCACCCCAACTCACGCCCTGACCAACCTAAAACAAAGACATAACAAAAGAACTAAGGTCAGAACGTGACAATTTCTTGAACTGTATTGTTTGTTAAGGGCTTGTAAGTAAGCACTTCACGGTAATACATGTTGTATTCAGTGCATATGACAAATACAATTAGATTTGATTTTATTGGCCGAACTACATTGATAATAAGATGCTTGTTGGAGCTATAGACTTCAGTGCAGCTTTTTACATTATCAATCATAATCTGCTGCTGGAAAAAATGTATGTGTTTTGGCTTTACATCCCCTGCTATATCATGGATTGAGTTACCTGTCTAACAGAACACAGAGGGTGTTCTTTAATGGAAGCATCTCCAACATAATCCAGGTAGAGTCGGGTATTCCCCAGTGTAGTTATCTAGGCCCCTTACTTTTTTCAATCACTAATGACCTGGCACTGAGTAAAGCCTGTGTGTCTATGGACACTGATGACTCAACATTATACACATGAACTACCACAGCAAGTGAAGTCACTGCAACACTTATCAAAGAGCTGCAGACAGCTTTAGAATTGGTGGCAAGTAATAAGATAGTACTAAATACACTGAACAAAAATATAAATGCAACATGTTATGTTTCATGAGCTGAAATAAAAGATCCCAGAAATGTTCCATACTCATAAAAAGCTTATTTCTCTCAAATATTTAGCACAAATTTGATTACATCCCTGTTAGTGAGCATTTCTCCTTTGCCAAGATGATCCATCCATCTGAGAAGCTAATTAAACAGCTTGCATGTTGTGCTGGGGATAATAAAAGGCTACTCTAAAATGCCTGGTTTTGTCACACAACACAATACCACAGATGTCTCAAGTTCTGAGGGAGCGTGCAATTGGCATGCTGACTGCAGGAATGTCCACCAGAGCTGTGGCCAGAGAATTTAATATTAATTTCTCTTCCATAAGCCTTCTCCAACATCGTTTTAGAGAATTTGGCAGTACGTCCAACCGACCTTACAAGAGCAGACCACGTGTATGGTGTCAAGTGGCCGAGCAGTTTGCTGATGTCTTCGCTGTGAACAGAGTGCCCCATGGTGTCGGTGGTGTTATGGTATGGGCCGGCATAAGCTGCGGACAACAAACACAATTGCATTTTATCAATGGCAATTTTAATGCATAGAAATACTGTGACGAGATCCAGAGGCCCATTTTTTAAAGGTATCTGTGAACAACAAATGCATATCTGTATTCCCAGTCATGTGTGCGTTTATATTTTTGCTCAGTATATTTAAAAAAACTAAAAGCATTGTACTTGAAGGAAACCTGCTGAACATGTGTATGTGACCAATGTGTATGTGATTTTAAACCCTAAATCCTCAACTAAATCTTGTAATGAATAATGTGGAAAATTTAGCAAGTTGAAGAGACTAAACTGCTTGGAGTAACTCTGGATGTTATGGTCGAAACATATTGGTACAACAGTAGCTGAGATTGGATAATAAAGCTCTACTCTTCTGTCTTGACATTGATATCAACAAAAGAACTCCTACGGGCCCGAGTTTTGTCGCACCTGGACTACTGCCCAGGCATATGGTCAAGTGCCCCAAAGAGGGATATAGGCTAATTACAGTTGTCCCAGAACAGAGCAGCACAACTGGCCCTTAAATATATATGGAGAGCTAACATCAATAGCATGCATGTCAATCTCTCCTGGCTCAATGTAGAGGATAGATTGGCTGAATCACTACTTGTCTTTGTGAGAGGTATTGACATGTTGAAAGCACTGAGCTGTCTATTCAAAAGACTAGAACACAGCTCAGACACCCATGCATACCCCACAAGACATTCCACAAGGGGTCTCTTCACAGTCCCCAATTCCAGAACAGACTCTGATAAACAAACAGTACTACACAGAGCCATGATTACATGGAACTCTATTCCACATCAAGTAACTCATGCATGCAGTAAAATCTGATTTAAAAACAGATAAAACTACACCTTGTGGAACAAAGATGACTGTGACGAGACACACACAGGCACACAGACACACACGCTAGCACATGGACTCTACACAACGTGGAAAAATCTGCCGTTCTTGCCCCAATAATAACTGCTCCGCGGGCGCTGATAACGTGGACGTCGATTAAGGCAGCCCCCTGCAACTCTGATTCAGAGGGTTTGGGTTAAATGCAGGAGACACATTTTGGTTGAGTGCAACTGACTAGGTATCCTCCTTTCCCTTTCACATTGTAATATTGTTGTATGGTGGTATTATATATTTTATATTGTAGATATGTAGTGGCGTAATAAAGTTATATGATGTACTGTTTGTTTTTTGTGTGATGTAAGTGCCTCAATATGTTTATACCCCAGGAATACTAGCTGCTGCCCTATATTATTTCCCCTTATATTGGAGCCATCTTTTCAGTTTATCTCACTGGAACCGTTAGGTAATCATAATTTTTTGTCTGGGAGACTCAAGCTTCACACAGAAGACAGACATGATCAACAATTCACCCCAGCTGTGTTTTGTGGTCTTGTTATAGAGAGCAATTTTATGTTCCAGAATGTGCAATACAAAACATCCATCAGACACGGACTGTGCATTAGCAGACCATGTAATGCTTAAAGGTCAAGGCATCCAGTTCCGTGTTTACATCCATGGCTTATGTACAATGCATGACTCCATGCTCAAACTGCAAACATAGCAGACAAAAAAAGGAGTTCTCTTTTAAAGTAAAATAGTTTGATTTATTTTGGCATACATGCCCCAGCTATCTCAATCTTCAGCCAGGTTTCAATCCACGTGCAATGCAGGACCGACAAGGCAATTTCCATGACGTTCTCGGAGATTGCATTCACTGTAAACCCTGCTGATGTCAGCTCAAGTGTAAATGACCTTTTAAGTGTAATTTTAACTGACTTCTGCAGTAGAGAGAGAGAGAGAGCAAGAGAGAGAGAAATGGTATCATTTATGCTGCCGTTCTTTGCTTTTCACGAGAGTGGTGCGTGTAGCTTATTTTTGCGGTGGCCAATCATAAGTCCTCAAAACAGCAATAGGCTACAGTCATAGAATCTCAGTTTGGGGCAAAGTTAGGAGATATCTACTCAATGGAAGATTAAATGAAAATGATGTAATTAAAAGTTAAAGGAGAATAATCTACAACGACCAAGAGCCAACAGGTAGGCTGCTACTTTATATTCTGAATTTAGTTGTAGTTTGTAACTGTGTAGGGCGAGAAAGTGTGTGCAGCCTCAATTAGCCTAGTTAGCTAGCTAGCTATCATCTTTTTTTTTTAACTTTTTTTCTACCTAATTTCATAGTGTCGAATTGGTAGTTACAGTCTTGTCCCATCGCTGTAACTCCCGTATGGACTCGGGAGAGGCGAAGGTCGAGAGCCATGCGTCCTCCTAAACACAACCCAGACAAGCCGCACTGCTTCTTGCCACAATGCCGCTAAACCCGGAAGCCAGCCACACCAATGTGTCAGAGGAAACACCGTAACCTGGCGACCGTTTCAGCGTGCATTGCGTCCGGCCTGCCACAGGAGTTGCTAGTGCGCAATGGGACAAGAACATCCCTGCCAGCCAAACCCTTCCCTAACCCGGACAATGCTGGGCCAATTGTGCGCCCCTCCATGGGTCTCCTGGTCACGGCCCGGCTGCGACAGAGCTTGGACTCGAACCAGGATCTCTAGTGGCACAGCCATAGACCACTGCGCCACTCGGGAGGCCCTTAGCTAGCTATCTTAACTACCTTTGCCCGGGTTGATGCAGTCAAGACAGGTAGTAAGTAATCATATTGGATGATAAGTAACCTAGCTACAGTATGGCAGCTATTAGTCTACCATAGTGGAAGTCAGCTTGCTTGGTTGCCGTCTCTCATCTCTCCCTCCCTCCTCCTCCCTGTTCCTGTGTAACTCGCTCACACTCACAGTAGCCTAGTCACACAGCACGGCCCCTGCTAGAGCATCACCTCTCTCTATCTCCTCTCCCTCGCGCTTTATCAGCTCTGGTTAATAAAGTAGCTTACAAAATGACGTTTTTGCTGCTTCCCTCACTCGGCTCAGGTCTGGATCCGGCCAGATCTATACGGAACTGGTATAGTTGACCTCGGGTCCATTTGGGACGGGTCTCTATTTTAAAAAAAATATCGGGTCCGGATGGTAAAGCCCCATGTCCATTTCGGGAACGGATCCAACTTTTTGGACCCGTGAAAGCCTCTAGTACGTTAGTGCATTCATGTGTTAGTCAAATGCGATATTTCAGACAGAACTGGATCGATTTTGACTAAATGTGGGTAAATGATGCGTCTTTGCATTAGAGATCTGGCATTTATCAAATTACACTGATTGGCCAAATGGTGGCGCTATAACAAGAGATTGAAAATGCTTACTTTGAAAGGTCATGCTCCTTACCCCATTTGACTTAAAGTCATGAAATCTGGTACATAGGTCCTTCTCCTCATAAGGAACACATTTGCCTCAGGGACCCATAGGGTGGCCATGATGTTTTTTTATTTAACACTTAAAGTGCTACTCTTCTGGCACCGAATTACCAATCTGCACAAAACATGATATGTGGCATCTATGGACAAAGGTCTCAACACAATTTTTTCCCAGACTAGTATCTTAAACAACATGGCCGCTATGGATAAATAAACAATCCGTGGGCATGGTCTAGTACATAAATGGATATAAATCAGTCAAGGATATCGGTATTGTAACAACATTTGGTACACATGTTATAAACACTGTCAAGATTCCTCATATGCAAGAAAACTAATATCGATCACACGGTGACCTATAGCAGGCACATGTTTATATCTCTTGATCTGTTTGACTGTTTGGTGAAATTTGGAAAGCCTAATTATCAAATGTAATTTAGAATATTTTACTCTGGAAGGTTGATAAACGGAATCTTGGCCCGGTTTCCCAAAAGCATCTTAAGGCTAAGTTCATCGTTAGAACCTGCGTAGGAGTATCATTAAATCTCGGAGCTGTTTCCCAAAACCATCTTTGCTAACGTTGCGCTTGAAAACGCTCAGAAGATCTCCACTAAATATAAAATTACATGGTTTATCTGTCTCTCTGTGACTGCCGAAAACTTCTGAATAAAGTTGACTACATATACCAAGGTGTAATGTCTTTGCACAATTGATACAAACAATCATTGATTAAAAAAACGAGATGACTGCAAATATAAATACAGTAGGCTATAGGCATTTCATGTTAAATTGAGTTCTATTTTGCTACTTGTAGGCTACTGTAATTTGTGTCAATATATTTAATGATTTATTCTTATTTAAATTGCATTGTGCGCAATGGTGTGCCAAATCGGCGATTTAGTGCATTTTTATCAGGTAAGCAGTAAAATAAGATGACTTGATATTTTCAGCAGTTGGTGGTAACATCTCTATAGGAGTTTATCTGTCGTCAGTGTTGTGAAATAATTATAATGTTAAGGTAAGATTTGAATGGAGAAAGCTGATCCGAGAGCAGCACTCCCTTTCCTATCAGTATCGATGCACGCTCCAACGACGCACTTAGTGACCGCTCTCTCACAGGCCACTTGTTTTGGGAAATGCATGTTACATCTTCTGCATTTGTAGGAAAGTAGAAAGTAGCATTAAGTAGAACACTTGTAAGCGTAAGTTCCATCACTTCGGGAAACTGGGCCCAGGTTAGTTATAAGGGGGTTGGAGTGAAAACCTACAGGAGGATAGCTCTCCAGGAACAGGGTTGAAGAGTTCTGACGTAGAGTATACATTATTTGGGAATTTGAACTTGCCATTTCTTGGTTGAGAGTACATCAGTGTTTCTTCAGTGCCACCAGGCTCATACTAATTGTTTGGAACATACTGTATATTAACACATTGAAAAAAACATGGGTATGGTTAGGGTCCACTACAGTGTTGTTATCTGGGGTACAAAAACGTCAAAGTTACACTTCACAGGTACACATATGAACTCCATGATACAGATTGGTACCTTGTAGGTATAATGGGAAATGTTTCTACCCAATATTTTGAATATAAGGCACGATCATCACTCCGGTTTGAAATATAGGTGGGGGCAATGTACTGGTGGGGCTCATTAGCATAGTTGGGGTCTTGGTCAAATATGTGTGCATTTGTGGAAGTGTTTGACGGTTATGCCGATAAAAGTAGAGTGTCTCCTTTAATGTTGACTGTTCTGCAACCTTTGTAAGATAATGTGTCTGTAATGAGGTGCACTGTGAAGAGGTTATTGTGCATTTGCCAGTAACTTAATGGCAACATGTGAATTTGTCAGATCACAACTGATTTCACATGTGGAACTATCATGTGGCTTTTCTCTCAGGGAAAGAATGTTTCAACAGAGCGCTAAATTACGTTTCCATGATAATCTGTTTATTTAACATTATTAGAGTACTTTAACAGACATGTGCAACTGTTGTATTACATTTGAGTCATTTAGCAGATGTTCTAATCCAGAGCAATTTAACAGTAGTGAGTGCATACATTTTCATACTGTTTTTAGCACTGGTACCCCGTGGGAATCGAACCCACAACCCTGGTGTTGCACATATAGAGTCTCAGAATCTGTCTAGCTACTTGTGTACATTTTTAGAATCTCCCATGACATGCAATGCAATAGTATCATCCTAGTAAGTAACTCTCCGTAAAGAGAAATTGGATTATAGTTAATTGACAGTTGTGTTTGTGTGTCAATACACCATCCATCTATATGTTTGTAACATCAATTCCTTATAAATCCATTGCAATATTTTGTAATCCTGTTCTGGTAGGCATGACTTGACTGAGAAACTGAGACACAGCAGTAAGACGAACGACAGAGTGAACCAAAGATATTTCTGAGTCTACCTTTAAATGGTTTTACGATAGACGAGTTGCTGTCCAGATTATTTGTTTTCTGATAAGCACACCCTAATTTGGTCTCTTAATTTTTATTTTTGTATGTTGTCTTTCCAGATACACTAAAATGAAGACTGCCACAAATATCTACATCTTCAACCTGGCCTTGGCTGATGCACTAGCCACCAGTACGCTGCCCTTCCAGAGTGTCAACTTCCTGATGGGGACCTGGCCGTTTGGAGACGTGCTGTGCAAGATAGTGATATCCATCGACTACTACAACATGTTCACCAGTATCTTCACCTTGACCACCATGAGTATTGACCGTTACATTGCAGTGTGCCACCCCGTCAAGGCCTTAGACTTCCGCACGCCCCGTAACGCGAAGATTGTCAACGTGTGCAACTGGATCCTGTCCTCTGCCATCGGTCTACCTGTCATGTTCACCGCCTTAACTACTGTAACCGATAACGGCAAGTACGACAGTACGTTTCCCCCTGTTGTTTTTCTTTGATCCTCAATTATAGATATCCTATCCGTAATGTTCGTGAGCATACCACAGCAGCGAGAGTAACAATTATGTTTGATAGTTATTTCTGTGAAGTGAACGGAAAGCTTAAACGGAATTTAAGCACTTTGCTGTTCTACGCATGGTCTGGGTCTGTCATAGAGAGAAATCGAGTGCCACGTTAGCTATGAAGCATGTTTTTATTATCATATTATCATATCATAAGCATGTTTTTATTATCAATAAGAACACTTTCAGATCCTTTATTTAGGTTTACATGTGACACAAACTCATTAAATTGTTTTGCAAGCGTTCATCCCTAATTGGCCTTAATGTAGGCCTCCAAATCTAGTCATCAATATTATGCTTTAAAGATGGTATATATGGCCATAGACTAGCAGCTACCACCATGTATAATCTTCAGAAAGTTTGTGCATAATTGTAGTAGTAGTAGTGGGATAGAAACTTGTCACCAACATTGGTGATGCTTGATTCCTGAATTAGGTTTTCAAAGTGCCTGTCAAAATCTTCTTAGCTCTTGTTATTGGTTAGATGAGAATAGATAGTGTTATTTGCAGTCTCATGATGAAAATATATCTGATGTCAGCCTGAGGAATACAAGCTGTCAGCACAAGCTTGTTTAACAAACGAAAACATAACTGACTTCTATGTTTATCATTTTGAGCAATGCTTTGGAGCCTATATACTGTAGTTTTATCTACCTGTGAAAAATACTGCTGTGAGGCATGGATTTCCTCATATGCTACATTCGTTCAACTGTGTCTTCACATTTTCAGGAATCATCGACTGCACTTTGATCTTCCCCCACCCATCCCGGTACTGGGAGAATCTTCTGAAGATCTGCGTCTTCATCTTTGCCTTCATCATCCCCGTCCTCATCATCACCGTGTGCTATGGGCTAATGATCTTGCGCCTGAAGAGCGTGCGCATGTTGTCCGGCTCCAAGGAGAAGGACCGCAACCTGCGCCGCATCACCCGTATGGTCCTGGTGGTGGTGGCCGTCTTCATCATCTGCTGGACGCCCATCCACATCTACGTCATCATCAAAGCCCTTATCAATATCCCCAACTCCCTGCTGCAGTCCGTCACCTGGCACTTCTGCATCGCTCTGGGCTACACCAACAGCTGCCTGAATCCCGTCCTCTACGCCTTCCTGGACGAGAACTTCAAGCGCTGCTTCCGCGAGTTCTGCATCCCCTTGAGTCCTTCGATGCTGGAGCTGCAGAATTCTTCTCGTACTCGCCACCACCACCAACACGAGCACCACTCCAGCGCCAACACGGTGGAGAGGTCCAATCAAGAGGTATGACTAGGTATGGAGATGTTGTCGTTAGACTCATGCTGCCAGCCCAACGATGACATGATCTCGGAAGTCACCCAGGTAACCACGGTGCTCTGACACAAAGCTCTGACACGTAATGCGCCAAGATGCTGAAATGCAACGTGGCGTGAGCATCTATGTTGCTGTCGCCTCTTTCTGGCAAGGCTGACAAATATTTGAATGTAGAATAGCGCTCAGCGTAAGGCTTTCTGTCAGGTAGCATTATTAAAATGTTGTACTTTGGGCTAAACACTGAAATAAACCAACATCAGCTGTTATGTGCACAGTAGGCTATCCTTTTAGACAGGTATACTGAACATACTGAAAATTATAAATTGGCCATGTTTTGAAGTTGTACATTGTTTGTTCACAATTACATTATTGTTTGCTTCAAGAGTCAATGGCTATATATCATTAATTTAAAAGTCAGAAAAATGGATGTAGCCTACCAATCACAGACTGCAGCTTTAAAGCTGTGTATAGCTGCTTTTATATGTTATATGATCTGTGCTAAATTGTTATGTATTGTATGTGTATGTGAATTGCCTTTAATGTAGCCCTGCAAAATATCCAAACTGAAAGTGATTAAAAAAAAATGTAAAAAAAATTATATTTAGTTATTATCAGATATTGTATTGAATACTGTTTGTCATTTTTAACAGTGCTTGGCAGAACTTGCTCACCTGCAAAATGTTCCATCAACATGATAATGCTGCTTTATCAACGTCAAGTAACTGAAATATTTATTGATATTTAAAACGGATATATTACAGTGCTTGCAAGTTTACGGAGATAAAGTCCTAACCATTGGGTTGTGGCAGACCTGGGTTCAAATACATGCTTAATTAAAGACATGGTGACTTTGGTGAAAAAATACATGGTGACTTTGGTGACTACTAAGTATTTTTTAAACCTCTCACTTTGGGCTGTATTTGCAAATGTGTAGTTCATAAATGCATAATCCATCATCTATGAGCAGAAGTACTGTTTTACGTCAATTAGCCACGAAATCCTTAGTTGGAAAGGGGCTATTTTCTGGAAGCTGTGCTGCACCTTGTTCCCTACATTTTCCCCCGTGTGGGCCAGCCCCCTAGCATTTCAAGTTTCAGCCAATGAGCTTCAACCCCTAACCATATGAGTGACAGCTATCAAGATGCACGCGATTTACCCACAGCAGAGCAGAGGGAAACAGCAATGACGTGGTGCACATATTTGCACATATGTGACAGTACGCAATTTTCGGAAAACAGTTTTGGCTCGTGAGCGCTACTTTCAGAAGTACTGGCTAAAAAGTATTGAAAAGTACTGGAGAATCTCTTTAAGTATTTGTATTTTAAATACTTAGAGTACACTGAACAAAAATATAAACGCAACACGTAAAGTGGTGATCCCAGAAATGTTCCATGTGCACAAAAAAACATATTTCTCAAAAATGTTGTGCAGAAATGTGTTTACATCCCTGCTAGTGAGCATTTCCCCTTTGCCAAGATGATCCATCCATCTGACAGGTGTGGCATATCCAGAAGCTAAACAGCATGATCAGTACACAGGTGCACCTTGTGCTGAGGAAAATAAAAGGCCACTCTAACATTTGCAATTTTGTCAAACACCACAATGCCACAGATGTCTCAAGTTTTGAGAGAGTGTTGGCATGCTGCCTGCAGGAATGTCCACCAAAGCTGTTGCCAGAGAATTTATTATTCATTTCTCTACCATAAGCCGCCTCCAACGTTGTTTTAGAGAATTTGGCAGTAGGTCCAACCGGCCTGAGAACCGCAGACCACATGTATGGTGTCGTGTGGGCGAGCAGTTTGCTGACGAAAAAAGTGCCCCATGGTGGCGGTAAGGTTATGGTATGGGCAGGCATAAGCTACAGACAACTAACACAATTACATTTTATTGATGGAAATTTGAATGCAAAGAGATACCGTGACGAGATCATGAGGCCCATTGTCGTGCCATTCATCCGCCACCATCACCTCATGTTTTAGCATGATAATGCACAGCCCCATATCGCAAGGATCTATACACAATACCTGGAAGCTGAAAATGTCCCAGTTCTTCCATGGCCTGCATACTCACCAGTCATGTCACCCATTGAGCATGTTTGGGATGTTCTGGATCAACTTGTACGACAGCGTGTTCCAGTTCACTCCAATATCCAGAAACTTCGCACAGCCATTAAAACACAAGCATTTCGCTACACCCGCAATAGCATCTGCTTAACACGTGTATGTGACCAATACAATTTTATTTGATTTGAAGAGGAGTGGGACAACAATCCACAGGCCACAATCAACAGCCTGATCAAGTCTATGCGAAGGAGATGTGTCACACTGCATGAGGCAAATCGTGGTCACAACAGATGGTTATCTGATCCATGCCCCTACCTTTTTTTTAAAGGTAACTGTGACCAACAGATGCATATTTGTATTCCCAGTCATGTGAAATCCGTAGATTAGGGCCTAATTTATTTATTTCAATTTCATGATTTCATGATATGAACTATAACTCAGTCAAATCTTTAAAATTGTTGCATGTTGCGTTTATATTTTTGCACATATTTTCGGTGTATTTCAGTATTTTTAAATAATGGGACTGAAACAACTACTTCTATTTGAAAAAACAATAAATGTTTACTTTGAAATGTATGTGAAAGTAATTGAAATCCCTTCAATAGCATTAGGACCCAGGTTGGAACTTGCTTGATATATTTATATATATATATCTTTTTTAAATATACGTTGTATGTCAGTCCGTTCAAGGATTTTAGTAAGTATGTGTAGATAGGGATGCCGTCAGGCTTTGTCAGTTGTGTATTAATGATATTATTTTCAAGTGGAATATGATGGTATCATTATGCCTGTGTATCTTTTCAGGGATAAGACAATATACTGTATCATAGACCAACATGTACATGTGACTTTGTATTTTACAAAATCCCTGATTTGTCTTAAAATGGTGGATGCTTTTAATGTTACCATGGTGAACATTGTACTTTCTAAATGATTGTTGTAAATTTGAAACTGTTTATGTGATTTTCACTCAAATATCTAAAATGCTAAATATGCATGATACTACATTTTACATAAAGTTGTTAATCAGCAAATGTTGTTTTTCTAAATATACTTCAATTCTGAATTTTGAATGTTTTTGTAAGTAGTCAAATAAACCATTATCTATCAAACACTGTAATGAATATTACCTTTACCACAATATTGAATCTATGTGCATCTTATTTGTTGCTACCATTTTATCCAACAAGTGTTCAATAGACCTCCACACCTTCTCTCTCTGTAATGGAGCAAAAAAGGTTTTGGTTGAGATGCACTGCATCAAGCACTTTAGATTTCATATGACTGACATATCAGTTTTCCCCATCTGATCCACTTGTCATGTCAAAGTTGTAAAACCATTTGACAATGTGACTTGGCATCACATTCGGTATCAACAGGCCAATGTGTCATGCATGTTTTATGGGTAAAGGCCACCATTTGAGACAGTGTTTTATAAGGTAAGAATTAGGTAAGAATTATTGATTCAGAGTATAGCATTGTGTGTGATGTCAGTCTCTCCTCTTCTCTTCCATTATAAGAGAGCTAGCTAGCCTGGGAACAAAATGAACCCCCTGAAAGCAGCAGCTGTTTTCAGTTATTGCCAGGCTGTTTATTACCCGACATGGGACCACCGGCTGTAGAGGGGCTATAATTTGATTCTGTAATACTTTGAAATCAAATATTTCATGCCCATTGTACATTGTCCTCTGCAGTGTTTCCTAAGGGAAATTAAATTTGAGTCAGCTTTTGTGTTTGGATTAAGAAAAGATATAGATCCATCGTTAAAGTAAAATCAATGCATTTCTTTAGTCATTTGCAGTGCTAATTGATTTGCCATGCATCCCTCAGACTTTTGTAATGGCCATAAAAAGTTAGCAAATGAAATCTGATAATCTGAATAATGCATGGTTATGACTATTTATGAGAGGTATATGTATTCACAATTTACAATTTACGTATACACCACCATGGCAGTTTACCAATACATTATTACACAGGAGTGTAATGCCATCAGACTAGAGGAAGTGACTGAATTAGGCCTAAATATTGGATTGTATTAGTTGTCACTTGTCAGTCTGAATACCCTCGTTGAGTTGAATGCTAATGAAGGTTGTTACTCTTGCCCTTTCATTAATATGACATGGTCTACTTCAGACCTTATCCCAGAGTACCAACTCTGTCAAGTTTTAACATAATCAAAGAGGTGGGCTCCTATTTCATTAGGATGCCAATGCCTGTGTGACGGGGAGAAGATAGACTCTGTGTAGTTGGGAGCTGTGTGGTAGGTGATATGAGTGATCAATTCAGTTGACTATCAAGCTGTTGTAGTGGCTCAAAGAAAAGAGAAGTAATTAAAAATGGTTGCAAGTGATTGAAATAGGATTTTCTCAGTCTTTATGAATTAAGTGTTTTTTCCGAAGATTTGTGAGTAGTGTAATCCCTTTGCTTCCTCAAAGAATGTGTCAGACAACAGGCTTCAGTTTGTTTGTCCATTGATGTCTGGAGGCTGGAAGTAACCATCCAGGTTTTGGCTCACATCAACCTATTCTGTTCTTTGTTGGATTTCGTTCATGGAAAACCTCATGCCAATTAGTATAGCCACCTGGCTTGTTATAAAGCTGAAGGATGGGGATGAAGAAATGTAACCACTTCCAAATTTGATGGATCCTATGGATGCATTGACTGACAGTCCATGACATCAATTTGATAGTTACAAAGTTTTAAAGCTGTATTCTAAATAAATCCCCAAAAGACAACAAAAAACTGTTGAGAAAAGCAGCTTTCTATTTTGTGTTATAATGGGGTAAGACAAATGTTCTAAGGCATTTTCTTCAAGGATCAATGGGTATACAGTACGACTAGCCTAATTCCAATGACCATATGAACAGCAGTATTGCAGATTGTACCTTTAAAGAAGCCAAGGGTCAACGTGCCAGCTGGCTGAAGAAACCCTCTTGTTTGACCAACATTGCTCAATCACTCTGAGAAAAGGTAGGTAATAGTTCCGGCATTATTTCTAGGTTGAAAATAGCAAGGTCCTGGATTGAATTCTGTGCTAGATCCCTACCTTATCTGAATTTTATTGGTCATGTACACATATTTTTCAGATGTCATCGCGTGTGTAGCAAAATGCTTATGTTCCTAGCCCCAACAGTGCAGTAATACCTAACAATTTGAAACAATATACGCAATACACAACAATACACCGCCACACAATGTTGTTTTTTTTAATATAGAAATATTAGAACGAGCAATGTCAGAGTCAGGAATATAAATGTATATGTATATCATGGTTGAAATAGACATTATAGACAGTATATGAATAGAAAAGGTGTGTACAACAGTAGTTAAATAGGATGAGCTTTGACTGGAATACAGTATATTCATATGAGATGGGTAAAACAGTTAAATAACATCAAATAAGCAAACATTTCTTCCTGGAAAAAACTGTCCAGACATGTACCTATCTCATCAAATAACAAACATTTATTCCTGGAAAAAACTGTCCAGACATGTACCTATCTCATCAAATAAGCAAACATTTATTCCTGGAAAAAACTGTCCAGACATGTACCTATCTCATCAAATAAGCAAACATTTATTCCTGGAAAAAAACTGTCCAGACATGTACCTATCTCATCAAATAAGCAAACATTTCTTCCTGGAAAAAAACTGTCCAGACATGTACCTATCTCATCAAATAACAAACATTTCTTCCTGGAAAAAAACTGTCCAGACATGTACCTATCTCATCAAATAACAAACATTTCTTCCTGTGAAAAAACTGTCCAGACATGTACCTATCTCATCAAATAAGCAAACATTTCTTCCTGGAAAAAAACTGTCCAGACATGTACCTATCTCATCAAATAACAAACATTTCTTCCTGGAAAAAAACTGTCCAGACATGTACCTATCTCATCAAATAAGCAAACATTTCTTCCTGGAAAAAAACTGTCCAGACATGTACCTATCTCATCAAATAAGCAAACATTTCTTCCTGTGAAAAAACACTCAGTCTATGCACTCACTTCTCACTCCATCCTTTTAGAAGGTAATGGTACCTTAACACATTTCACACTTTGAGAAATGGCTACCTAACCACCCAATCTCAATGAGGGGAAAATTGCATTTTGCTGCTGAAATGGAGGACCTGCTGAATAAGGAGTAAGTCACAGGCAGCAGTATGTCATAGCAGGCAGGGTACTGCAATAATATCCCTCTTACTGGCTCCATGCCTGCCGACTGAAGAAACCACCTTCTTTTAGGAACATCGCTCAACCACTGCAGCAGTGCAGACACGACATAATAGCATGGCAGTGGGTGGCAATGATGGAAATGATTACTATTTTTTGAAGATTCTGGGACAATACAAGCAACTGAATGGTAAGAGATCAAGCCTTTTCTCTGTCTGATGAAGCAGCAGTTTTAGGAGGCTTGGCGGTGGTTTTGGGACACAACACTCACTCATGCACACACACAACGCTCGCACACACACAGACGCACACACACACATAGTCCAGCACTTAGTCCTGCACTTAGCCAGAGATACTTGTGTTACAGAGTAGCTTGGAAGAACGGCACTATGTTAGAGATGCACTATATTAAGCATTCTAGTTGTTGCCAAGGATCCTGTTTGCCTCTGATGAAGGCCACATGACTGTTTCTTGCCAATTGCATCAATTTCTATAAATTAAGTATACATCATTTAGTCTTTATTGCACATATAAAATACATTTGCATAAAACAAAGCTATAAAACTGCGAAATATGTTAAGAATATTTTATTCTGACAACCAGGGTAGGCTAATATTGACCCAAATGGCTTGAAATCTCTTCTCGGAAGTGTGTGAGCATACTGTATATGAATACAAGTTGTCAGGTTTCTCCAAAAATCAACACATGCATCCTTTGCTTCCATGTGCCCTTGGAGACAAAGAAACTCTTAGTCTATGCAAATACTACAGAGTGAAACGTAATGGGGCGGGAGTTCTGACATTATTTGTCTTGCTCTCAGCTTCATATATTTCATTACTATGGCAACACAGCCCCATCACAAAACTGCACACTGTGAGAATCCCAAAAACATTAGCACTTATCCAAAAAACACATTGAATGACCAACACAGGACCATCTCTCTCATTGTAATTGGAAAGTCTATTTTCAGATAAGCATTCGTGGCTTTCAATAGATTAATGTCATGTTTATATACAGTGCCTTCGGAAAGTATTCAGACCCCTTGAATTGTTCCACATTTGTTACGTTACAGCCTTAAAAAAAAGTGATTCAATTATTTTTTCCCTCATCAATCTACGCACAATACCCCATAATGAAAAGGAAAAACAGTTTTTTATAAATTTTTGCTAATTTATTGAAAATAAAAAAATGGAAATATCACATTTACATATGTATTTAGACCCTTTGCTCAGTACTTTGTTGATGCACCTTTGGCAGCGATTACAACCTTGTGTTTTATTGGGTATGACTCTACAAGCTTGGTACACATATATTTGGGGAGTGTCCCGCATTCTACTCTGCAGATCCTCTCAAACTCTATCAGGTTGGATGGGAAGCATTGCTGCACAGCTATTTTTAGGTCTCTCCAGAGATGTTCAATCGGGTTCAAGTCCGGGCTCTGGCTGGGTCACTCAAGGACATGCAGAGACTTGTCCCGAAGTCACTCCTGCGTTGTCTTGGCTGTGTGCTTCAAATCAAATCACATTTTATTAGTCACATACACGTGTTTAGCAGACATTATTGCGGGTGTAGCGAACTATTATCATAATTATCTATTAATTATCACGATATTAATCAAATAATGTTTAAAGGGGCCTCCCGGGTGGAGCAGTGGTTAAGGGCGCTGTACTGCAGCGCCAGCTGTGCCACCTGAGACTCTGGGTTCACGCCCAGGCTCTGTCGCAGCCGGCCGCAACCGGGAGGCCCGTGGGGCGACGCACAATTGACCTAGCGTCGTCCGGGTTAGGGAGGGTTTGGCCAGTAGGGATATCCTTGTCACATTGTGCACCAGCAACTCCTGTGGCGGGCCTGGTGCAGTGCGCGCCAACCAAGGTTGCCAGGTGCACGGTGTTTCCTCCGACACATTGGTGCAGCTGGCTTCCGGGTTGGATGAGCGCTGTGTTAAGAAGCAGTGCGGCTTAGTTGGGTTGTGTATCGGAGGACGCATGACTTTCAACCTTTGTCTCTCCCGAGCCCGTACTGGAGTTGTAGCGATGAGACAAGATAGTAGCTACTAAACAATTGGATACCATGAAATTGGGGAGAAAAAGGGGTCAAATGTAAAATAAAATACAAATAATAATAATGTTTAACGGGTGCATATCTGCTTCAAACTCAAGAATGCCTGAACAAACCGTGGTTAGAGCGTTGGGCCAGTAACTGAAAGGTTGCTAGATCGAATACCCGAGCTAACAAGGTAAAAAAATCTGTTGTTCTACCCCTGAACAAGGCAGTTAACCCATTGTTTCCCAATAGGCCGTCATTGTAAATAAGAAGTTGTTCTTAACTGACTTGCCTATTTAAATAAAGTTTACATTTTCTTTAATTGTGAGCTACACATAAAATTATACTTGAATGTTTGCGGCCAGGGACCTGTGGTCAATTAAATTGATACGCCTCTTGAAACCTTCCTTTTCGACTGTGCTAATTGGTAGCATGGCCTTAGCAATGTAATGCATAATAGTATTTGTGATGTATTTGTCTTTTCGATGTTTGCTTGTAGGGCATAAACGCTGTCAGTGTTGACTGCTTCGGGCAAACGTCCCTAGATTGGCTGGTGCTTGAGGGGCGTTTATCAATACCGTGGCACAAACTCAAACTTCCTGCATGTTCCAAAGAAGTGATTTTGCTTCATATGTTGAAAAAGGTTTGTCTTATTACCAGACTTCATAGCCACCTGTCGTAGCCACAATTTGTACCGAACATTGCTCTGCTCTTTGCCGGACTTCAAAACACCAAACCACTTCCAAATTACTGAAACAGTTCAACCCTTTTTATCAATACTTTCTTAATTGGAAGCTGCTCCTTCTCCATGGCTATCACTGCCACTGTTTTCACCTCCATCACTCATTTTTCGTTGTTAATAGTGGCCACTCCATCACTTGAGGTGCTAAGTGGTTTTTAGTGGGCGTGTACCTCTCCACGTGCATATTGTCACTTCTCTGCACGTTCCTGCTGCGTCACAGAGGTCAAATGGACTGCTGTACCTAATTATTCTATATCGACATTATCGAAAATGAATCTAAACGTTTTAATATCGTTATTGAGGAAGTAATTACCTCGATAAATATTGATATTGATTTATCGCCCAGCCCTAGTTGCTACCTACCCTCACCACCTGGGGCCCATCAGGAAGTCCAGGATCCATATGCAGAGGGAGGTGTTTAGTCCCAGGATCCTTAGCTTAGTGATACGCTTTGAGGGCACTATGGTGTTGAACCCTGAGCTGAAGTCAACGAATAGCATTCTCACGTAGGTGTTC
This sequence comes from Oncorhynchus mykiss, assembly GCF_013265735.2. Lineage (NCBI taxonomy): Eukaryota > Metazoa > Chordata > Actinopteri > Salmoniformes > Salmonidae > Oncorhynchus > Oncorhynchus mykiss. Next base: position 27,410,363 of record NC_048584.1, on the reverse strand, counting down.
CTTTTGTCCAGGTGTGAAAGGGCAGTGTGGAGTCCAGTAGAGATTGCTTCATCTGTGGATCTGTTTGAGCGGTATGCAAATTGGAGTGGGTCTAGGGTTTGTGGGATAATGGTGTTAATGTGAGCCATTACCAGCCTTTCAAAGCACTTCTTGGCTACAAACGTGAGTGCTACGGGTCGGTAGTCATTTAGGCAGGTTACCTTAGTGTTCTTAGGCACAGGGACTATGGTGGTCTGCTTGAAACATGTTGGTATTACAGACTCAATCAGGGGCATGCTGAAAATGTCAGTGAAGACACCTGCCAGTTGGTCAGCACATGCCCGGAGCACACCTCCTGGTAATCCGTCTGGCCCAGCAGCTTTCTGAATGTTGTCCTGTTTGAAAGTCTTACTCACGTCGGCTACGGAGAGCGTCTTCACACAGTCGTCCGGAACAGCTGATGCTCTCATGCATGCCTCAGTGTTGCTTATCTCGAAACGAGCATAGAAGTAATTTAGCTCTTCTGGTAGGCTCGTGTCACTTGGCAGCTTGAGGCTGTGCTTCCCTTTGTAGTCTGTAATAGTTTGCAGGCCCTGCCACATCCAACGAGCGTCGGAGCCGGTGTAGTGCGATTCAATCTTAGTCCTGTTTTGGCACTCTGCCGGTTTGATGGATTTTCGGAGGGCATAGCAGGATTTCTTATAAGCCAATGCCAAGAATCCCGGAACATATTCCAGTCTGTGCTAGCAAAATAGTCCTGTAGTTTAGCTTCATTTGACAAATTTTCACTTGTAAGCAGAAATCAGGAGGATAGAATTATGGTCAAATTTGCCAAATGGAGGGCTTTTTTTATTTTCTTTAACTAGGCAAGTCAGTTAAGAACAAATTCTTATTTTCAATGGCCTAGGAACAGTTGGTTAACTGCCTGTTCAGGGGCAGAATGACAGATTTGTACCTTGTCAGCTCAGGGGTTTGAACTTGCAACCTTCTGGTTACTAGTCTAACACTCTAACCACTAGGCTACCCCTTTGTAGGCGTCTCTGTGTGTGGAGTAAAGGTGATCTAGATTTTCTTTACCTCTGGTTGCACATTTAACATGCTGATAGAAATGAGATAAAACTAATTTAAGTTTCAATGCATTAAAGTCCCCGGCCACTAGGAGCGCCACCTCTGGATGAGCATCCGTCTTTTGTGGTAAATACACAGCCACGAAAAAAATGAGTGATAACTCTTTTGGCTAATTGTGTGGTCTACAACTTATCATGAGATACTCTACTTCAGGCGAGCAAAATCTAGAGACTTCCTTTGATTTCGTGCACCAGCTGTTGTTTAAAAATATACACAGACCACCTCCCCCTCGACCACCCCCCCCACGTATGCTGTTCTTTCTAGCCGGTGCAGCGTATATCCCACCAGCTGAATGTTATCCATGTCGTAATTCAGACACGATTCGGTGAAACATAAGATATAACAGTGTTTGATGTCCCGTTGGTAGGATATTCGTGATCGTACCTCATCTAATTTATAGTCCAATGATTGTATATTTAGTATTTTTTTTCTTGCCAGTGACGGGGATTTTGGCCTTGAAACCAGAGCCGGTGTTGGAGGTGAGCGAAGCAGAGACGGTGAAGGAGTTAATGGGGAGATTGGAAGAGAGAGATATGAGGGAGTTGCTGTGTTGGTGCATGAGACGTGGAATTCGCCCGACAGAGCGTGTCGAGGATTTGATGACACCTGGGTCAGCTCTCCATACTCGTCCTGAGGTGCGTGCTAGTCGGCTGGTGAAGATGGTGCCAGCCTCACGCACCAGGCCTCCTGTGCACCTCCCTAGCCTTGCACGTCCTGTGCCAGCTCAGCGTTACAGTGCGCCTAGCAGTGCTAACCGTGGCGGGCGTGGTACTGGTCAGGCACCGTGCTATGCGGTGGAACGCACGGTGTCCCCAGTACGCATGCTTAGCCCGGTACGCTACAGCTCAGCTCCTCACATCTGCCGGGCTAGACTGAAGATCCAGCCAGGGCGGTTGGTGCCAGCCCTGCTCTCAAGATCTCCAGTACGCCTTCACGGTCCGGTCCATCCTGTGCCACCTCCACCCACCAGCCCTCCGGTGGCAGCTCCCCGCACCAGGCTTCCTGTGCGTGTCCTCGGCCCAGTACCACCAGTGCCAGCACCACGCATCAGGCCTACAGTGCGCCTCGCCTCTCCAGAGCTGCCAGAGCCTTCCTCTCCAGCGTTGCCGGAGCTTCCCGTCTGCCCAGCGCCATCTGAGCTACCCGTCTCTCCAGCGTTGCCGGAGCCTCCCGTCTGCCCAGCGCCATCTGAGCCACCTGTCTGCCCAGCGCCGCCTGAGCCACCCATCTGCCCAGCGCCGCCTGAGCCACCCGTCTGCCCAGCGCCGCCTGAGCCTCCCGTCTGCCCAGCGCCGCCAGTGCCGCCAGTCTGCCAGGAGCCGCCAGTGCCGCCAGTCAGCCAGGGGCCGCCAGTGCCGCCAGTCAGCCAGGGGCCGCCAGTGGCGCCAGTCAGCCAGGGGCCGCCAGTCAGCCCAGAGGCGCCAGAGCCCCTCAGCCCAGAGGCGCCAGAGCCCCTCAGCCCAGAGGTGCCACAGCCCCTCAGCCCAGAGGCGCCAGAGCCCCTCTGTCCCGAGCAGCTGCCCCTCTGTCCCGAGCAGCTGCACCTCTGTCCCGAGCTGCCCCTCTGTCCCGAGCAGCTGCACCTCTGTCCCGAGCTGCCCCTCTGTCCAGTGGGGTCATTGAGAGGGGTTGCCATGGTTAGAGAGCCACGGAGGCGGACAATGAGGCGGACTAAGACAATGGTGAAGTGGGGTCCGCGTCCCGCGCCAGAGCCGCCACCGCGGACAGACTCCCACCCAAACCCTCCCCTATAGGTCAAGGTTGTGCGGCCGGAGTCCGCACCTTTGGGGGGGGGTACTGTCACGTTCTGACCTTTATTTCCTTTGTTTTGTATTTATTTAGTATGGTCAGGGCGTGAGTTGGTTGGGCAGTCTATGTTTGTTTTTCTATGATTTGGGTATTTCTATGTTTCGGCCTAGTATGGTTCTCAATCAGAGGCAGTTAGTGTCATTAGTTGTCTCTGATTGAGAATCATACTTAGGTGGCCTGGGTTTCACTGTGTGTTTGTGGGTGATTGTTCCTGTCTCTGTGTTGGCACCAGATAGGACTTTTCTTGTTTTGTTTAGTCTGTTCATTTATAGTCGTCTTTATTAAAAACATGAATAACCACCACGCTGCATTTTGGTCCGCCTCTCCTTCAGATGAAGAAAACCGTTACATCCTCAGGTTGTTTTTACAATATATAATCAATAATATTTCAACCGGGACTGTGGCTTCTTCAATAGGAGAGAGAGAGAAAATGTCTGCTCCAAGATGTTGCGCATGCAAAACGCTGATGGCACCCAGCCATACAATGATGCGATGTGATCTTTCTCGCTCATTTTTCAAAATAAAAACCTGAAACTATGTCTAAAGACTGTTTACACCATGGGGAAGCCTAAGCCCTTTCCCTTTCCCTTATTTGCGGTCTGTTGTGTCCGTATAGGAAATAGGAAGAACTGCAGGATATCCCAACAAGATTTCCGGGGCAACTTTCCTGTAGGACAATTCCTGCAGGGTCCTGTAGGAAAACAATCCTGCAGGAATCCTGCAGAATTAATGTCCTGCAGGATATTCCATATTCAAGGGCCATTTTCCTGTAGCACAACCTGCTAGATTCCTTCCTCATCCTTCAGAGAATTTCATGTAGAACAATCCACATTCTTTCAAAAATATGGACAGATTGCACAAGATATAAGATTGCATGGAAATGTTGTTATCCAATAAAGCAACGGCTGACATGTTTGATTGCCCATTTCACCAGCACTGCATAAAAGAGGATTCCTAGGAGATAAAAAAATGAAATTGAATAAATATGGTAAAAGCATATTTTGTAACAAGAGTGAGAGTGGTCACATCACATTAACAGCTTATGTGTATTGGTGTGAAGGGAACCGGATGTCTGCAATGGTAAACTTGTAATGACAGACGCTGGGAGACAAGAAGCAATTAAAGGGAGTGAATATTTAAGGAATAAACAGACAAAAAACAAAATACGAACAGCGTCTGGACAAGGGACACATAACGACATTAATGCTGACTCGGGAAAGAAACTGAGGAAGTGACAGCTGTAGGGGAAGTAATTAATAATGTGATGAGTCCAGGTGAGTCCAATGAAGCGCTGATGCGCGTAACGATGGTGACAGGTGTGCGTAATGATAAGCAGCCAGGCGACCTCGAGCGCCAGAGAGGGGGAGCGGGAGCAGACGTGACAAAACTTGGTGATAGTTGGTTTTAATATGGCTGGTACACCAAAAACATATGTTTATGCGTGTGTTGTAGGCTCTGTTTTAAAGGGAGAAATAAGAGGCTGAAACTGTGTGTGGTGTTACCTTCGCCTGAATAGCTGTCCAGTGCTGCCTTCTTTGGTAGTCAGTCTCACTGTTGTTCACAGGCCCTGTCTTAACTGGGGAGGACAGGAGAGAGATGAGAGGGGAAGAGTTCACTGGATATAACAGCAGAAAGTGTTTGTGTGTGTGTGTGTGTGTGTGTGTGTGTGTGTGTGTGTGTGTGTGTGTGTGTGTGTGTGTGTGTGTGTGTGTGTGTGTGTGTGTGTGTGTGTGTGTGTGTGTGCGTGGCTGAGTTTTAACTAGTTAGGAAACGGGAGAAATGAGAGGGACAGAGGTTGCAGTACATACTGTAACAGCTGAAACTCTGTGTTGTGTTACCTTTGCCTGCATGGCTCTCCAGTGCTGCTGCCTGTGTTAGTCAGTCTCACTGTTGTTCTAACTGGGGAGGAGAGAAAATAGATGAGAGGGGCAGAGTTCACAGGATATAACAGCAGAAACTGTGTGTGTGTGTGTGTGTGTGTGTGTGTGTGTGTGTGTGTGTGTGTGTGTGTGTGTGTGTGTGTGTGTGTGTGTGTGTGTGTGTGTGTGTGTGTGTGTGTGTGTGTGTTACTTAACAACTAACAGTTAGGTCGTACTTACCAGAATAGTACTTACTATCATAAATACAACTCAATGGAAGGGGTCGTACTAGGAACAGAAAAATACTTGATTGTTGTTAAACATCATTATTAAGCCCATATTTGCATTATTACTAATAGGCTGTCAACTCAGTCACATGGGTAATGATTTGTCTATGTAATGATATACTATTAAACATGTCAAAAAAAATGTTGAAGGCATAACTTCCCTTTTCCTTTTATTAAATATTGATGTTATTTTCTCTCTATGCTGAAATAAAAATAGTGTATCTCATTGGTCCGAACCATGCAAAAGGGCTCATTGAAGTTAGAACAATAAAAAGCTCAGGTCTTGTGGAGCACCCCACACAAGCCTCTGTTCCAAAAGAAAAAGTTAAAAAGCTGAGGAGGGGAAGCGAAGCAAAGGAGTCTGCAAAATGTCTGCAAAATGACAAAAAATTTAAATAGCATAAGAACACGACATATGCCATGGGAAAATGTGTAGAATTGCAGGAAATTAGTTTTCAAACTGTAGTTTGTCTCTCAGCACCATGATAATATATGTAGAATTGCAGGAAATTGCTTTAAAACAGCTAAATGTTGTCATACCACCAACGCTGAAAAGCACACTGCCACGCTTCACTATGACCGTGAGACATGTCAGCTACTGTAAGCACAACCTCAAGAGAGTCAACTCCCTTGGGGAATTCAGAATCCAATCACAAAGTCATCCATTTACCCCAGTGAGTTAACTGATTGGCATTATGATTAAAATATAGCTTGAGATTGGCATGCGTAACTTGTGCATATCTTGCATTGACATGAATGCATGATATATGTGAAATCAAGTTAACAATAATTATCTCAAATTAGGATTCCTTCTTAAAATGCAGATGAAGTTAAAATAATAATTAGTAACCGTAAAGACCTTTTTAACCTTTCTTGGTCTTTGCTGAGCACCTACATGGTGGATAACGTTCATGCCATTAGCAACGACACCTGACCCACCCGCAAGTTCCACCAGATCAGTGCTTACATCCAGGAACTCTCACAAGCACAAACAAATGACAAGTTGTGTCACCCACAGAATGATATCTGCACGCTCATGTGATAAATCAATTCTAGAACTGCAGGAAACCACAGAGAAAATAGTGCAGTGCTTTTTGTTGTCATGGAGACACTCAGGCGTTCTCTCCGACCATCCCTTCCCCCAGTCAGCCTACCAGCAAGAGCAGAGCTGTTTCCTATCTTACAGTACAATAAAACATCCTGTCTGATCTATGCCCTTAATTGCTGTTAACACTTACATTTTTGGGTCACAAACAATGCATTCAAGATGGTCATATACCCTTCATAGCCATATGATCATTGATTAACAAGAAGGTGGGCTATTGTCGTCAGGCTAATGCTAGTTTTTATCATCATTTTGTACAGTGTGAAATGCATGACGAGATAGGTAAATCAATTCAGGCTGCAATTTCCCTCCATGCACAAACAAAATGATATTGATTAATAAAGATGTATAATTTAAATTGTCCTCTTATCACAAGCTGCCTAATACAGCAGGTCCAATTAATTTATTATATAAAGGAGGGTTCTGAGCTAAGGGATACATAAGAAATCAATATAAACATTAGGTTTATTTTTCTTTTCAAGTGTTCCCTGATCAACATCATTCACCAACCCTTTTGTAATAAAATCTCTCCTTTCTTTTTTCATGTTAGTAGGTTTCATAAGTCACTTCAAAGATTACTTGCCATGTGCTGGAGGTCCTTTGGGGATAACTACGGTTTTAGAAATGTGTTTGAATAGGCTCAACACAGTACTCCAAGCCCAACAGAATCGGTTAAATGGGCAGAATTTTTTTTGTTAATACTAGTAGTTCCATCCTCTCAAACTCCAGGAGGTACACATCTTGTAGTCAGGAAATAACATGCACATAATTGATGTCCATTGTAACTCAGCCACCTATGGATCCCCAACAAGCAGTTTATGTCACACTGTGTTACGCTCAATATGTTGGCTCTCCTTATGATTAACTCCTGAAGTCTATTGACAGGATGTAGCATGCTGTGTGATTCCTTACACATTTGGTTTCCAGGGCAATGCCACTCAATGACCTTCCATCTTAGAAGATTAGTGTTTCTCGTCATTAATTTTGTTTTGCAGGCAGCTCTGCAAAGTAGTCACTAGCTTGCTCAGCCACAAAGTCATAAAATCTGATTTTAAGCCTAACCCTAACCCTAACCTTAACCACACTGCTAACCCTAATGCCTAACCCTAACATTAAATTAAGACCAAAAATATCATTTTGGTGTAAATATAGCCAAATTTAACTTTACAGCTGGCCCACATAGAGGAAATCGCTAAATTCTGCCTTAAGGACAAGACTCATCCCAATAAATGTCAACCTGCTCTTTATTAAGGGAGATTAATAATATTGGTCTTGAAAGGTCATCAGCGATGAACAATTTAATTTCCACCATTGCCTCCTTCCCGTAGGATCGTCTTTCCTGAAGGTACTGTAAAATGAAGAAAATAATAGCCCTGCTCCTGAAGAGTAATATTTATTCACAGTTTGATTGAAAGTAGCTTTGTCAATTAATTCATGACTCACATATGTACAAAGAATTGTAAAGATGTGGGTCCTTATTTGACCTGTTTCTCACAGCAGGGAAATAATCCTGCAGCAACGGAAAATGTAAATTATTGTGTGAATTCTAATTAATGGATAATGGATTGTTATACATTTTTAGTTAGGGTTAATCAAGTCTGACATTTAAAAGTGGAAATTAAAACTTCAGAAACCTTTTTAAACCTTTAATATACTACAAGTATAGGACATTTCCTGCAACAACATGGTGATCGAATTAAGATCCTACACCTGTACTTAGCTTTGTTTGGGGCAAAAGAAATTCAGCTACAGAATAAAACCTTGTTTTTAATCAAACTCATTACTGCTTTCTCATTAACAGTAGCTTTTGTGATGATGATTTTTGTCAGAACATGTCTTTGACAGTTTGACATTTCCAACTGAATAACGTATTGTCCCTTTGACAAAACTCGTCAGTTTTAAAACGCTGGAAAAATAAAGATGTCAGTCTAAATTGCCCACTTTCCATTTTAATATTCTTCAGAAGTTTAAGTTGAGTGGTTAATTGTCTTTAAAAAAATGTATTTAAATGATGCAGAAGTGTATAGATTATGTAATGTATTATAGATGAGACCTGTACCATGTTTTATTGTTTTTAGGGTCTCAAAACCCATTGTGGACCATTCAAATTGAGTTTGATTTTTGTATCTTTATTTTGTATTATTGTATTATTGTGGACTGACTATTAAATACCTCTTTCTAACTCTAACTCTACCAAAGGAACTCAGCACAGTGTTTCCCCTACCATTATACTTTATAGGTATTATGGAAATTGATTTCAATTTAAATCAACTCCATAACACTAGCCCTGCATTGCACTGGCCACATCAACTGGTTGCAACCAGTTGGTGTTGCCAGTGCAATGCAGGGCAAGTGTTATGGGCTTATGGCTGATCATCCAGGTAGAGAGAATAGTTTTATTGGCCCCAGATAACACAGGATGTTGCAGATGTTTGCCAGTCATGTCCAGTTTAGGCTACAACTCTTCTCAGGGTTTTAGAGAGAGGGCCTTTGTGTCCGCTGCCAGTATATGAGGAGCCATTTTCACACATTGCCATGGATATTGTGGGGCCTTTAGTAACAAGCAGCTCAATGAACAAGTACATGCTAGTCATATGTGATTATTTCACACTTTACCTTGAAGCTTTTTCTCTGAGGAACATCAAAGCTAAGCAGGTAGCGAAGGCTCTAGGTCATTTCATCACACGTGTAGGCCTACCTAGAGAAATAATTACATATCAGGGCAGCAATTTTGTGGCTGCTTTGCTGTACAAGGTTTTAGGCATAAAGTCCATACGCAGTACTCCTTATCATCCAGAAACAGATGGGTTAGTGGTACGCTTTAACCAGACCCTCAAGGGGATGCTCCAGAGATTTGTCAATGAGTCTGGGAAGGACTGGGACACGTGGCTCCCCTCCTGCTGTTTGTGTACCACATGCATCCCCAGGATTCTCCACATTTGAACTTTTGTATGACAGAAATGTCTCTGTTTCTCATGTTCTGCAGGTGAGGGACAGGCTCTCCCACAACACTGTGCTGTGGAAAGAGAACATGACTGAGGCTCAGAAGGCTCAAAAGTGCTGGTATGGCCACCACAGCAGAGGGAGTACAGAGGGAGTACATACGTGGCCAGAAGGTGCTACTGCTGCTGCCCTCCTCAGAGCACAAACTGTTGGCCAAATGGCAGGGGCCGGTTGAAGTGGTCCGGAAGACCGGGCCTGTCACATATGAGATAGGCATGACGGAGCAGGGAAGATCTTTCATGTGAACCTTCTAAAGAAGAGGAAGGAGAGGAAGAAGACAATGGCTTTGGTAAGGAAAGTGGAGGACGTGGAGGCTGCTGAAGGGTGTTTTCCTTGTGAGGAACGCCAGGAGACTAAGCCAGACATCAACCATCTGTCAGGGGAGAAGAAGGAGGGGCTCACTGTGAATGGAACCAAGTATGTTGTTACCAGAGAAGATGTCCTGTACTTGGGCTTCCGCATTGGCCAGAGGAAATGTGCCCTCAAGTGGCCAAGTAGCAGCTATGCAAAACAGTTCTACTCCTGGCACACGGGCTGCTGTGAAGTCCTTCCTGGGGCTCATTGGCTAGTACCACCATTTTGTTCCAGACTTCTCAGATGTGACCTACCCCTTGAATGAGCAGGCCAAAACCAAGGAGCAGAAACCATTCCTGCGGACCACAGCCTGTGAAGAGGCGTTTCAGAGACTCAAACGGGTGGTATGTAGCCATCCAGTTCTGGTCAGTCCAGACTTCTCGAAGCCTTTTGTGGTGCAGAATAGACTGATACATCCAAAGTGGGACTACGAGCTGTGCTAGCTCATGGAGAGTCAGGACATAGTGTCTGAATATTTATCTTGTCACCCAGGCTCTGAAATGGCTGATGGGGTGGGAAATGTGAAGAGAGGCCTTCGCGGGGTGCCTGAGTGGATGCATGAATGTTTATGTGTTTATCCTTTATTATACTGGCCAGTGTCATAATTCATACTTCCTCAACTTAGTTATATGCATACTTTCATCATTACATCTTGATCCATTATTCTTCAGTAGTTGTATGTGATGTAATTTGTTGTACTATAATTTTGCTTTTCTTTGTTCCCTCTCTTTCCTCCCTCTATCTCTGATCACAGGTGGCAGAGGGGAAGGGCATTTGAGGTGGTGCATTTGGGGTGGGGCCTGGGTTCTGGGAGAACATGTGAGAGGATGTCTCTGTGAGAATCCATTTTGCATTGCCACCCGTACCATGATCTGTTTCTTATTTTCAGCCTAAGGGCCAAGTAACGAGCCATATTACATTTCCCTTTACTTTTCACATGATACGTGGTCTTGAGTTTCATTCAATATTCAGTCAGTGGCCTGTCTGTGACAGATACAGTATGAAGAAGTGAACTCCAACCATTGCTGTCACTGTCACCCACTCGTGATTACTGATAGTGCTTCTGAACTTCCCTTCAGTTTCCATTCAAGTTCATATATGGGAGTAATGAAAACAGTTGAGAGCATGTTGGAATGGCTTTTTGTATAATTTGGAGATTCATATAGGTTCCCCCTGTATTGTTTTTCATTACAGTAGGAGCTATCTTTTCAGTTTCTCTCCTTCAAACTAGTAGGTAATCATACTTTTTTGTCTGAGAGATCTACCCTTCACACCGGAGGTAGACATGATCAACAATTCACCCCAGCTGTGTTTTATGGTCTTGTTATAGACTGTAACAGTTTTCTTCCTCTTCTGACGAGGAGTATGAAGGATTGGACCAATGCGCAGCGTGGTAAGTGTTCATGTTATTTATTGGAACAGAAACACTAAACAGCATAACAAAGAGAGTGAAACGAAAATGAAACAGTCCTGTAAGGTGCAGCAACACAAAACAGAAAACAACTACCCACAACCCATAGTGGGAACCAGGCTGCCTAAGTATGGTTCTCAATCAGCGACAACGATTGACAGCTGCCTCTGATTGGGAACCATACCAGGCCAAAACCAGAAATACAAAACATAGAACAAAAACATAGAATGCCCACCCCAACTCACGCCCTAACCAAACTAAAATAGAGACATAAAAAAGGAACTAAGGTCAGGACGTGACATTACCCACCCCCCCCAAAGGTGTGGACTCCGGCCGCAAAACCTAAACCCATAGGGGAGGGTCTGGGTGGGCAACTGTCCGCGGTGGAGGCTCTGGAGCGGGACGAGGACCCCACTCCACCATAGTCTTGGCCCACTTAAGTGCCGCCTTTGGAGCGGCGACCCTTGCCGCCGACCCCAGACTGGGGGCCCTTACGGCCCCCAGCTCTGGTGTGCAGCCTTGGCACCACTCTTCCAGGCTGGATGACCACTTTAGCCCGGACCCTCCAGAGTGCAGGCACAGGTTGAACCGGGCTGTGGGTGAGCACTGGAGATCTGGTGCATACCACTCACACCTCTCCCTTAGGCTCAATGCCCACATTTGCCCGGCATGGGCGGAGCGCAGGCATAGGGCTCACTGCAACCTCCCAGTGCCCCGGAGACACAGCATGCAGAGCTGGCGCAGGATACCCTGGGCCGAAACGGGGTACCGGAGACCAAACACGCTGAGCCGGCACAATACGCCCTGGCTGGATGCCCACCCTCGCATGGCACTTGCGGGGGGCTGGCCTATATCGCACCGGGCTATGAGCGCGTACTGGCAACACCGTGCGCTTGACTGCATAACACGGTGCCTGACCAGTACTACGCTTCTTCCGGTAAGCACGGGGAGTTGGCTCAGGTCTATCGCCTGACTCTGCCAATCTCCCCGTGTGCCACTCCCCGGGAGCTGCCTCTCGTGCCTGTTATCGCCGCCGCTCAGCTTTCGCTGCCTCCAGTTCTTCCTTGGGGCGGCAATATTCCCCAGCCAGTGCCCAGGGTCCCTTGCCGTCCAATATCTCCTCCCAAGTCCAGGAGTCCAGAACCGTCTGCTCCTTGTTACCACACTGCTTGGTCCTTTGGTGGTGGGTAGTTCTGTAACGGTTTTCTTCCGTTATAGGTCAGGATGTGACATAGACAGTGATTTTGTGTTCCAGAATGTGCAATACAAAACACCCTGCTCCTGTCTTTTCCTGTATTTTTCACTGATGACATCAACCTAAACACCTTAGAAACATCCATCAGACACAGACTGTGCATTAGCAGACAATGTTATGTTTACAGCGCAAGACATCCAGTTCCGTGTTTACATCCATAGCTTATGTACAATGCACAACTCCATGCTCAAACGGCAAACATAGCAGACAAAAAATGTATTATCTTGTCTTATTTTGGCATGCATGCCCCCAGCTAGTTCAATATTCGGGCAGGATTCAATCCAAGTGCAATGCACTATCGACAAGGTAATTTCCCTGACATTCTTAGAGATTGCATTCATGGTAAATGCTGGGGATGTTGGTGTCACGCCCTGATCTGTTTTACCTGTTCTTGTGATTGTCTCCACCTCCTCATGTCGCTTATTTTCCCAAGTGTATTTATCCCAGTGTTTCCTGTCTCTCTGTGCCAGTTCGACCTGCCTGTTTTTTTTCCGGACTCCGTACCAGCCTGCCAGACCCTTCTGCCTGCCCTGACATCGAGCCTGACACCACACTCCGAGTGCCTTCACCTTCTCCCTGTAGGCTGTCTCGTCGTTGTTGGTAATCAAGCCCACTACTGTTGTGCCATCTGCAAACTTGATTGAGTTGGAGGCGTGCATGGCCACGCAGTCGTGTGTGTACCGGGAGTACAGGAGGAGGCTGAGCACGCACCCTTGTGTGGCCTCAGTTTTGCTGGTCAGCGAAGTGGAGATGTTGTTTCCTACCTTCACCATTTGGGGGCGGTATTCAAACTGAAGTGGGTCTAGGGTGGCCAGTAAGGTGGAGGTGATATGATCCTTGACTAGTCTCAAAGCACTTGATGATGACAGAAGTGAGTGCTATGGGGCGGTAGTCATTTAGTTCACTTATCTTTGCCTTCTTGGGTACAGGAAAAATTATGGCCATCTTGAAGCATGTGGGGACAGCAGCTTGGGATACGGAGCGATTGAATATGTCCGTAAACACACCAGCAAGCTGGTCTGCGTATGCTCTGAGGACGCGGCTAGGAATGTTGTCTGGGACAGCAGCGTTGCGAGGGTTAACACATTTAAATGTTTTACTTACGTCGGCCATGGAGAAGGAGATGGGGGGCGCAGTCCTTGTTAACAGGCCGCGACGGTTGCACTGTATTATCCTCAAAGCGGGCAAAGAAGGTGTTTAGTTTGTCTGGAAGCATAGCATCGGTGTTCATGACGTGGCTAGTTTTCTTTTTGTAGTCCGTGATTTCCTGTAGACCCTGTCACATACGTCTAGTGTCTGAGCCATTGAATTGCGACTCCACTTTGTCCCTGCACTGGCACTTTGCTTGTTTTATTGCCTTTCGTGGGGAATAACTACACTGTTTATATTCAGCCATATTCCCAGACCTCTTTCCATGGATAAATGTGGTGGTTCGCGTTTTCAGTTTTGCGTGAATGCCGCCATACATCCACGGTTTCTGGTTAGAGCAGGTTTTAATAGTCACCGTGGGTACAACATCTCCAATGCACTTCTTTATGAACTCACTCACCGAGTCAGCATATAGATCGATATTGTTCCCTGAGGCTGATCGGAACATATCCCAGTCCGCGTGATCAAAACAATCCTGAAGCGTGGATTCCATCCTGTTTGAGTTTCTGCCTATAAGACGGTAGGAGCAAGATGGCTTTGTGGTCGGATTTGCCGAAGGGAAGGCGGGGGAGGGCTTTGTATGCATCACGGAAGTTAGAGTAGCAGTGATCGAGTGTATTACGCCTGTGCATAGTGCAATCAAAATGCTGATAGAATTTAGGTAACCTTGTTCTCAAATTTGCTCTGTTAAAATCCCCAGCTACAATAAATGTATCCTTAGGATGTATGGTTTCCAGTTTACATAGAATCCAGTGAACTTCCTTGAGGGCTGTCTTGGTGTCTGCTCGTGGGGGTATGTACACAGCTCTGACGATAACTGACGAGAATTCTCTTCGGAGGTAATATGGCTGGCATTTGATTGTAAAGAATTTTATGTCAGAAGGACTTCAGTTCCTGTATGTTGTTATGATTACACCATGAGTCATTAATCATGAAGCATACACCCCTGCCCTTTCTCTTCCCAGAGAGGTGTTTATCTCTGTCAACGCGATGCATGGAGAAGCCCGGTGGCAACAAATCCCGAGAGAGCCATGTTTCCGTGAAACAGAGAATGTTACAATCTCTGATGTCTCTCTGGAAGGCAACACTTGCTCGAATTTCGTCTACCTTGTTGTCAAGGTAGATTATGTTTTGGGTTGGCTTCTGGGATTAGATCCATTGTCCTCGGTAGTGGTCCAAGCAGAGGATCCGCTTTGGGAAAGTCATATTTCTGCTCGTACTGTTGTTAAGTTGACGTCGCTCTTATATCCAATAGTTATTCCCGGCTGTATGTAATAAGACTCCAGATTTCCTGGGATAACAATGTAAGAAATAGTACATAAAAAAACAAAATACTACATGGTTTCCTAAGGACTTGAAGCGAGGCGACCATCTCTGTCGGCGCTATCACAAATTTGTGACCTTGATGCCGATAGGTGGACAAATTTTATGACTTTCTCCACTAATTCTTCATTTATGTTAAATAGGTGTCTATTATGCATTTCCCGAATGAGTTTGGTCTACATTGTACTGACTTTGAGACAAATGAAGGGATGTGTTGAAATGGAGGTGAAAAGTACGTATAAGAGGAGCTTCCTGCAGTGTGGTAAAAATAATTGTAGTACATATTCTGATTTTCTGTCGTGCGTGCAATGATGTCAGAGGGACAAAACCGTGTTTTTTCTTTCTTGTTGTATTATCCCAAAAGGAAGTGGCAAATTAAAAATTACAGCTTTTATGGAAATTACATCAAATTAAATTTGACGGCTCATTTTATTGACTTTGTGTCTTTGTGGTTCCCATTGAACAAGTCTTGGCTAAATGCCTGTTGCAATTGTTAAACACTGCCTTGATATGTTACAGTTGACACTTATCTTATTATTGGATCAAACATGTCACAATTCACAGAGTACACATTTGATTTTGTGTCTTTAGAGTAAAAGATAAATAGGATTTGCATGTTCCCTTGTGATTGGCGTTCCAGACAGTGCTGAACAATTACAATCCTGAAAATCATACCCCTTAAATATCAAAACAACCACCATAAGTGCCAACTAGTTTACCCTGCATCCTTTGGACCCCCACTTGGGATTTCACATGAACTTGCTTATCGCCTCTTTATATTCGATTCTATTTAAGGAAATTAATACATTTATATATATGCATAATGATGTGGATTTGTGAATAGTGTGTGTTCCATAATATATGACACAGTCCATTTTCCTAATCAGGGCCACCGTTTAGTAATGATCTAAACATTGTAATCAGCTTGATTTTTCCAAAGAACCCTGACTGAAATATAATTTGCTGTTATCTATTCTGAAAAACTAATTAGAAGAGAATAAAGAGTGTTGGAAATGAGAAGAAGTGAGACAATTTCAAATCCCAGGTGAAGACTGCTGATGTGGTACTTGAAATGAATTAAACATTTTCTCATGGAAAAACAATCTGAATGATGTGGATGATCATAATGGGATTGTATTTGCTACTCTCAAGCTCAAATGACTTACGGAATGAAAATTCAACACATTTCAGTGGGTAATGGACTGCATTTCGTAATGTTTATGCATGGGGTTCTCATAGAATAAAGTGTATATTTATATAGTCAATTACACAATCCTTTGAAAATGCCCATCTTTATTTCTGGGCATTATCATTGGAATGAAGTTCAATAACAATACTTTATTTACTATCCTAAGAGTTAAGATGTGTTTAAATTGCATAGACGCAGGAACAACAGTCCAAGCTCTGACACCTCTGAGTTTTTCTCACACATCCGACACACTTCCTGATCACAGGCCACACCAAGTTTACCCCCGACTGGTGCTTCGGCCTCATCAAGCAGCGCTTCAGACCAGAGTGAACACTTTCTCTGAGATTGCTGGTGTTGTGCTGGTGTTGTGAAGGACACCACTGTGACAGGGGTCAACATCCCATAGCTGGTTGGACTGGAGGATAGTACGGTGATGGTGGAAAGTTATGGCTGACAACAACACCTGACTCCGTACTTCAAGCCGCTGCCACAGATTAAGCAGTACCAGCACTTCAGGTGAAAACCATTTTCATTGTATTGCATGGTTATTCTTCTCATCTAAATTTGGGAGGTGAATTGATGTTGTGCAGGGTTGTAATGTCTTCTGATTTTTTGTTGTTGTTATTCCCTGTTTTACAGCTTCGATGCTCTGGAGCCTGGTGTTGTTGTCGCCAAGGAGCAGTCGGACTGTGGGGACCAGGTTTCATTTGCTGAGCAACGCTGACATCCTTCCTCCCATAGATGGTCTACCTGTACAAGCACCACCTGGACTGGACACAGCTAGACAAACGTATCTTTTTGAGAAGATCTGGGAGTTTTGTGACGAAGAGGCTATGGACATCACATGCCCTGCACCAAGGTCAAGGGCAGGACAGAAACAGGCTCTCCGAATATAGATTCCCTTGTTCATGCATGGTTTGGACAGACCAGTCATCAGCACTATCTGCAGTCCCTCTATTCACATGACTCTCTCCTAACACACATGCCATACGTTGCTGCTACAACAAAAAAAATGATCCTGCTGCTCAGCCACTTTACCCCTGATTGTATGCATATAACTACCTCGTCTATCACGGATATTTTTATTGATATTGTTCTTGTACATAGTGTATATTATGTTATATTGACACTATCTATTTCTGATATTGCTACTATGCAAGTAACCGTTTGGCTGTTCTGTTTACACCTTTTGTAGAGACCCATCCACTTAGTAAGACTAAGTATATTAAGTCACATGATTTTGTGACATTTCACAACAATATAATGTGACCGTATCAAGTGTCCACCACATAAACATATTTTTATTTTACCAGGCAAGTCAGTTAAGAACAAACTCTTATTTTCATTGACAGCCTGGGAACAGTGGGTAAACTGCCTGTTCAGGGGCAGAACAACAGATTTGTACCTTGTCAGCATGGGGATTTGAACTTGCAACCTTCCGGTTACTAGTCCAATGCGCTAACCAGTAGGCTACCCTGCCGCCCCAATATGGCGCATCCACATAAATATATGGCGCATGCATCTGTTTATGTACTGTACATGTGCACCTCAATCAGGTTTCAACTCAGGTTGCATGGACTTAACTTATGTATGGAATACTATGTGATAAGTGTGTGTGTAACAGTATATAGTATGCTAATGTACTGGTGTGAAGACATTTGGTCAGTGGTCAAAAGTACTTATGTAAAAAATACTTTAAAGTACTACCTAACTACTGTATTTTTTGGGGGCTATCTGTACATTACTTTAGTATTTATATTTTTGCCAACTTTTACTTTTACTTTACTACATTCGAAATAAAATCATGTACTTTTTACTCCATACATTTTCCCTGACACCCAAAAGTACTTGTTACATTTTGACAGGAAAATTGTACAATTCACACACTTATCAAGAGAACATCCCTACTGCATCTGATCTGGCAGACTCACTAAACACAAATGCTTCGTTTGTAAATTGTGTCTGAGTGTTGGAGTGTGCCCCTGGCTATCCGTCAATAAAAAAAATAAGAGAAAAAAATAGTGCCGTCTGGTTTAATATAAGGAATTTGAAATTATTCATGCTTTACTCAAGTATGACAATTTAGTACACTGGATGTGGCTGGGGGCTATAGCATTTCTTTCACATGACCCATCACACTAGGCAAGTGTGTCTGGGTAAGCGTTATCTAAAATGTATAAAATATTTTTATCTGGACACTTTCTGTTAACCTGAAAATGTTCCTTATTGTAGGCTGCTACCACTTTTAGCCTTAATTTTTACTACACTACTCACTGTTTAGCACATGACCTCACATGTGAATCCTTAAAGAGATGGGTGAGGCTGGCTTAAGAGGGTCTGAACAACGTTTAATAGGTGTAGACAAAGCAGAGTTCTCCAGTAGGTACCAAAACTTTCAAAGACCCTTTTCTCAAAAGTGAGTTTACAAGTGTATCAACTTTCAAAGCAGAACTACTTTCCCATTGTTCCTCAAAAAGTATGTGTATGATATACCATTTTGTAGCTCTGAGTCTCTACTTTTAGCCAATGTAAAAGAAAAATATTTAAAATGTTGTTACATAAGACCGAATCCAGGTGGTGAGTCACAAATGTAAGCAAAGTTTGAAATGATTTTATTTAGTTAAATATGATATCTGTTAGGGTTTCTTGCGGTCAATTTGCAGTTGACAAATTATTTGTAATTATGTTCCGGCCCCCTGACCATCCGCTCAACAAGAAACCGGCCCATGTATGAATCTAGTTGATTATCCCTAGTGTAATATGTAACTTTGTATTGTAAGAGTTGCATTATTGTTCTGTATGAACAATTCTGTAATAACAAGCTTTTTGACAAAATTCCAGATTTGTCTTAAAACAGTGGATGCTTTTAATGTTACCACAGTGAACATTGTATGGTGTGTACTTTTTAAATTATTATTGGAAATTGGAAATTGAGTATGATTTTTACTCAAAATATCTAAGTATACATTATATCAAATTACTTACATTTTCATTACAATATTTACAATATGCATGATACCTAAATTTGACATTTTTGTTAATCGGCAAACCGTTGTTTTTTTAAAATATACTTAAATTCAGAATTTTTATGTCATGATTGTTTTTTTATAAATATTCAAATATACCATTATCTATCAAGCACTGTAATAATTATTAATCTGCACACTGTCCCTCACTATAATGCATTAAAAAAAAGGTTTTGGTTGAGATGCTCTGCATCAAAAACTTTAGATCTCACATGAATGACCAATATGTTTTCCCCATCCAATCCTCTTATCATGTCAAAGCTGTCAAAGCATTTGACATTGTGACTTGGTATCACATTTGGTATCAACAGGTGTGTTACAGCCAACAAGCCAATGTGTCATGTATGCTTTATGTGTAATGGTCCCATGTGGCTCAGTGGTAGAGCATGGTGCTTGTAACACCAGGGTTGTGGGTTTGATTGCCATGGAGGACTAGTATGGAAATGTATGCACTCACTACTGTAAGTTGCTCTGGATAAGAGCATCTACTAAAATGTAAAGTGCACAATTTGAGACAGAGTTTTGTAAGAATGAACAATACAGAGTACGGCTGTCCCCATAGGAGAACGCTTTTTGGTTCCATGGTTCTACATGGAGCACAAAAGGGTTCTACCGGGAACCAATAAGGGTTCTCTTAAGGGGACAGCCGAAGAAAGATTTTAGGTTCTAGATAGCCTAGAACAGTGTCTGATGTCAGTCTCTCCTCTTCCCTTCCTTACAGAAGAGCTAGCCTGGAAACAAAATGATGCCCAGAAAGAAGCAGCTGTTTTCAGTTATTGCCAGGCTTTTTATTACCAGACAGGGGACCTCCACCGGCTTTAGAGGGGCTATAATTTGATACTTTGAAATCAAATATTTCATGCCCCGTGTACACTGTTCACCAGTCCCTCTCTCTTTTTAGTCCCTCTATTGTTTCTGACATGCTGTTCTACAGTGTATACCTAAGGGAAATTAAATAGGAGTCAGCTTTTGTGTTTGGATTAAGAAAATATTCAGATCCATCATTAGGGAAATCAATGCATGATTATGACCAGGGCTATGTATGGCTCTGGTTATGACTATTTATAAGAGGTATGTTTATTCACAATTTACACCATGATGACAGTTGACATGAAGAATACATTCACACACAGAGTGTAACTCAGACTAGAGGAAGATGATGAATTAGGCCTAGATAGATTTTTCTAAGGTTGGACATTTTGGATTGGATTGATTGTCACTTGTCAGTGTGATTAGCTTCGTTGAGTTGAATGATAATGAAGGTTGATACGCTTGCTCTTCCATTAATATGACATGGTCTGCTTCAGACCTTATCCCAGATGACCAACTCTGTCAGATTTTAACAGAATAGAAGAGGTGGGCTCTATTGATAACCTCTTATTTCATTAGGATGCCAATACCTGTGTGACAGAGAGAAGATAGACTCTGTGGAGTTGAGAGCTGTGTGGTAGGTGATATGAGTGATCAATTCAGTTGACTATCAAGCTGTTGTAGTGGCTCAAAGAAAAGAGAAGAAAATAAAAATGGTTGCATGTGGTTGAAATACGATTTTCTCAGTCTTTATGAATGAAGTGTTTATTCTGAAGATCTGTAAAAAGGGTAATAATCCCTTTAGGTTCCTCAAAGAATGTGTCAGATGACAGGCTTCAGTTTGTTTGTCTGTCCATTGATGTCTGGAGGCTGGAAGTAACCATCCAGGAACCTATTCTGTTCTTTGTTGGATTTCGTTAATGGTAAACCTCAAGCCATTCAGTATAGCCACCTGGCTTGTTATAAAGCTGAAGGATGGGGATAAAGAAATGTAACCAGTTCCAAATTCGATGGATCCTATGAATGGATTGACTGACAGTCCATTAAGTCAATTTGATAGTTACAAAGTTTTAAAGCTGAAGGAACCACCTTGTTTGAGGAACATCACTCAACCAATCTGAGAAAATGTAGGTAACAGTTCCGTAATTATTTCTAGGTTGAAAATAACCTTGTTATTTTCAACCTAGCATTCTCTTGCTCTAAGCCTCCTATATTTCATTACTATGGCAACACAGTCCATCTCAAAACTGCACACTTAGACACTGCAGGAAAAATAAGCACTTAGAAAAAAAAACACATTGAATGAGCAACACAGGCCCCTCTCTCTCATTTTAATTGGATAGTCTATTTTCAGATAAGCAAAGTGAACATGAAGGACTTTCATGGCATTCAATACATTTATGCGATGATTATATAATTGTGCTAAGGTTGTACAACCTGTGTGACTACAGTAATTGATCATGTAACTGTGCTCTAAACCAGGGGTGCAACTTTCACTGGGGATGGGGGGGGGGGGGGGGGGGGGGACATTGCATTTTTGTCGACCCCAGTTTTATCATTGGAATATGATACAAAACGAGGCAATGGTGTCTTTTAGGACCATGCGGAGACCCCGAGCGGTCGGATAGGCTGTTTGGAGTGTTTATTTATTTAGGACCACACGGACACCACAGAGCAGGCTCACAGCCTGTGTGAAGGCAAAGCTGCTGGAAGGCTGGCTGGACCAGCATGGGAGTGTTGAGCATAGTTCAGTGTGTTTGTGTTGCACTCTTTCACCGAGTTGTAAAAGGAAGCAGAACAAAAACTGGCTACTCTTTAGTTGACTGATGTAGCTGGCAAGGTAACTTCTGTTTAACTTAATAGAAAAAAAACTAAACTAATATTTATTCGCAGTGCTGAGCTAGTATTGTAACTGACATGTAACATTAGCTAATGTTTCATCCCCTATCGACTGAGGTGAATAAGCTATGCTAGTGAGTAGCTACCACAGCCAGGTTAGCTCTAGCCTCTAGTTATCTGTCGGATGGCGATATGAGGTGGCTAATATTACTATCTAACAGTAGTTGTTTGTATGGAAATGTTTTGTAACCTTTGTTCTATCACGTTTCAGAAGTAAATTAAATTGGCAAGCTTTCACCAGTTGATGTACCGTTGGAGAGAGAGCTGGCTAAAAGTTGGCTTTCATTTTTGCCTCAATTAAACCATCAGCCAAACAATTCAAGATTTATATTTTATCCGTGCAATGTGAGTTGTATTAGTCAGCGTAACATTATTGAGCTGTCAGCTTACCTAGCTAATTCTCTACATTTCACTTTATTTAACTAGGCGAGTCAGTTAAGAACAAATTCTTATTTACAATGATGGCCTAGGAACAGTGGGTAACTGCCTTGTTCAGGAGTAGAACAATAGATTTTCACCTTGTCAGCTTGAGGATTCGATCCACCAACCTTTTGGTTACTGGCCCAACGCTCTAACCACTAGACCACCTGCCACCCCACTTACAGTGATAAACAGCTTCCCTGTCATGGTGCACAGTAGAGGTCTGTGGGACCGATTTCTTCATTCCCACCTGCCACCGCAAGAACTGGTGCCAAACCCAACCGCAGTCCCGAAATATTATTTTAGGCATATGTGACGCAGCTCACTTGCCAGCCATGGTCTTAGCAATTTTGTGCCCTATAGGCAATATCAAATGTGAAAAAATAACTGAATAGGTTAAATTACCAGAGATTCTCACATTGCCCTTACATTGTATTACGGAGCTATATCAGTCAACACTTGAACTCTCACGCCCAACTAGGAGAGGTAGGCTACTGAAGTTGAAGTAGTAAATTCTGAGTGTGTGAAAAATGCAGAAAAATATGTGTTTTTAATACAATAGGTAGGCTAACGCAGAAAGAGGACCCTTTCAAAATAACGTGTGAGACAACAAAATATTTTCATCCCAAAGTCGTCTCTCTGACCGCCCACTCCCACCTGCAGCATGAAAAATGCAGATCGCGCCACAATGATCTCTGTTGGACCCGCAGGCATCCTGCAGGAATGCAGCCCTCTAGTGCAGTCAGTACACAACACTATGCTCACTGTTTCTTAGCAGGATCAGATGGTGACAGGGGTCCCAGTAGGGTCAGACAGCCAGGGAAGACCAGTCTACAGAGTGAATTTTGAAGTGTATTCAGTGAATGATACAAAGTTCCATCTTGAATTGATGGGTAGACCTATAGTAGCTACAGGAAAGTAGCTTAAAGCTATAGTCTGGGATCTGGGAGTAATGGTCATTTAAATTATTGAACCACTGATTATATTCTTTGATAAAATAATGTATAAATGTAAACCAAGGTAATTCTTTGTCATGCCTCACTTTAGGTGAGCGGGGTAACAGGGGTCTCAGCAGAGTCAGGCAGCCAGGGAAGACCAGTCCGTGACAGAGGTGAGGTGAATTTTTGCAGAGACAACACTTTTTCTCTCTATCCAGCAAACACTGGACAATGCTATTTTATTAAGGCAGTCTGACAAACCTCCAAAATTGATTTCTAAATGTTATCAAGAGTTGATAGAGGCTTTTCTCAATTAAAAATTGTAAAACAAAAATGTGAGGAAGACCTGGGAGATGCTATTGATGATGTGTTATTAAATGTTATTATTCTGCTGGATGTTTAAAGCACAAAAGGGGACATATTTGCATATGTTGTGCTCTTGTGAAGGTTGGCTGAATTCTGGCAGAGTATGTTCTTTTATCTCAGCATATCTACAGATTCTTCCTTCTCCCTGTTTTTGTTTCCTTGGAAATGTTGATACTGGAGACTGTTATCAGAAGAAACTGTGTAACCTAGCATTTCTAGTGGCTAATAAATGCATTGCCATTAATTGGAAGGTTGGTTATCCTCCCACAATGTATGGAAGAAATGTCAAGTTATGTACAGAATCACTAGATTTGTTTTAAGATTAAGGGTATACTGTGCAACTTTCATAAGGTCTGGAGGCCTTATATGGAATACTGAATGACAAAGGGAGTCTGTATTTAAAACATGCCCACGGTAGGAGAGATTTAGGCAATCCCTATCTGCTGGGCTGCTCAGCCCTGGCCCTGGGGGTCTGCTGTACTGTTGTCACTCTGGCCTTGGCCTAACACACCTAAAAGCAATAATTAATGTTTCACTAAGATCCTAAAGCTGAGTGGGGTGTGTTGGGTTGGGGTGCTACAGGGCCATGGACCCCTAGGGGCAGGACAGGGTGACCCAGCTATTTTGTGTGCAAGTAAAAAAAGCTCTACAGTACTATTATGCCTATGATATGAATTACAGTATTTGGAGGGTGTACTGTTTCTGTGTGTTAATGTGTAGGTGTGTGTGTGTTATCATTCAACTTTTTTTTTCCAAACCTATCTATTGAGCCATAAAAAAAGGAAGTTGTTTTAGGGAGAGAGTTGAGTTATCGACTAGACTGGTGGGGATCAGGCGTGTAGGCGGCTCGGGTTGGCTGGGTGGTCTGGCTGAAATTTGATATAGAGAATGTCTTAGAGACAATCAAAAGTTGTCTTTGTATTTTATTTGTAAGAGTTGTTAATTTATTAGGCTATTGGTTAAAGGTGCAACACAATATTGATTATTGAATTATCATGGATCTAGTTCAGTCTTATCAGTCACTTAAACATATTTAATAATCTCTTACCTAGCTTAATGACTGTGGGCATTTTTGCTTCCTTTTGTTCTTCTAAATACAGACGGCTAGAAGGGCCGTCATATTAGAGTTATATTAGATCGTGTAGAAATGCAGGAAATCTGCTTTAGATGCCCACAAAAATGTGATGACCCCCAGACCCCCTGCCCAGTTATGTCCCGCTTTGCAAATAGCACTGCTGGGTGATTTAAAAAGTCATAGTCAGTCGATCAATAATATAATTATACTCTTAGCAAACATGTTTATTTTTTATTTACAATATGTAGAATCTATGAGAATAGAAAGGTTCAGAACTTTTGTGAAACATCACAGCACAGTTTAAAAAATATATGGGAAATATAAATCAAAACTGGAAGGGGTTCAGAGATAGATGGGAGGGGTTCAGAGATAGATGGGAGGGGTTGAGTGGAGCTGACTAAAAACAAACAAAATATAAATATTGTAAAATATACTGTGTCCGTAAAATGTATATAGTATGTCTAAGCTGGAAGTAGAAGCATAAGTGTTGTTGTCCATTTGTTTACTGCAATTAGGGGAGGGATGGTAGGGCTAGGGGAAAAAAATAAAGGAAAACATATATTTTAAAATATATATGGATGATTGGAAATGATGCAGACAATTACATTGATGGAAGCTGCAATCTATCTGCAATATTAAAGCTGATCTACCCCCCCTCCCCCCCCCCTCCATCCCCATATAAAAAATATATAATTGAATCACACCGGCCTTCTGAAAGGTAAACCTTATGTTACTGTGATAACTATTGAAGAAACAGTTCCCTCTGTCAGATGAGTTATCCTCATAAATATCAACGTTGGAGCTTTTTGCATCAATATTCATTACATATAGATGGCTATGGCAGCATACCATTTTCGCATTAGGTTCCCACAGTTTACAGTAGATTAGCGCCCAATTGACCTTCCTCTATTGGCTTGTAACAGTTAGGTATCAGAGACTTTACGGACAGTGGACAATTAGATGGACCAGAAAAGGGAGAACTTTGCACTTGATGAAATATGAATTAGGATTAAATACAGACCAGCACAAATCAATATTACTTATGGATATTTCCTGTTCAATTAAATAAGATATTGGTTCACATTCACAAGGACGTTTTAAAAATCGTTTTTGTAATATCTAGAATTGTATGTGATTAGATATTATATTACATTCTATATTACAACTGTATCATTTTTACACCATTACAATATGTATGATTGTTATGCAATACACGCAATTGTATTGATTTTAATCAATGTTCAATTGAACAAATTAATGCGTGCATCGAAACAATAATGATCACGTTAGTACAAATAACTGGTGGTAATGAATTACATACGAATAGATTAACTCTATGGGGCTGGCTTTGTTTCCCACCAGACATTATTCTATGTTACACGTACAGGACGTTCCGATACCTTTCCGTTTCCTCGGCGAATGACTCCGACCTGAAATAATCAACGTCGTCGTACACATTTGAACAAAGGTCTTGGTTCTGAGTAAGAAACGTTATAGCAGATTCTAATCAAACTGAATACAGAAGCTAAAGATATTTGGTTATTTTCGAAAACGATTGCTAACTTGGGATAATGCTTAGCTAACATTAGCTAGCTTCACTCGCCGGAGCTTAAACAATAGGCCTCAGTTTAATTTCAAATAATACTTTAAAACTTGTTAGAGTTAACTACTTGTTACTCACTAATCGGTGTGATTAAAAAGTCGCCCGTGTTTAAACGGCACAACGTGAAATCATGTGGCATTGTGATCCTATCGGTTCTAGGCCTAGCTTGCTAGCACTACTAGCAGCTAGTAAACAACCAGGATTTCTAGGGGTATGTTACTAGGCTGGACATTACATTTTTTTTAACAACGCTTTTTTTCTGATAACGATTTCATTGCATCCGCCGTGGAGCCCAGTTTTATACCATATTTCCCATCTGTTTGCCGTCGTTTTGAAGTAATCACGAAAAAGCAGGCCTTATTTTATGGCATTTCCATCCTCTATTAGTTACATTGAGCACCTACTCGCCTTCCGAACGTTCTATTCCCAGTTTAGTGTTCTACTTCACAATGCCTGATTCGCTATTGTTGATAATGAGACCGCTCACGTTGTTTATAGTTCAAATGTAAACAACAAAATGACTCGATGAACTCTGCATGTCTGTCTAATTCTCCAACTATCTCGCAATGTGTATATTTGGATTGTTTAAATCAGACGCCATTTTAATCTCGAGAATCTCCTCTTTATAATTATGTAAATCTGGGCAGTGAGCTCGGTTGTCGATCACTAAAACCAGAAATAGTCCGTTTTCATTTTTTCCCTACTTTCGAGTTTTTTCCCCCTGTTTCGTCCGACGAATATATTGTAGTGGTAAAATAAAAAGGGATTCATTTGTGCCATTTAGGTGAAATGAAATTCTAAGCATCACTCCAGTCAAAACAGACTCTGTGAACGTTCGATACCATTCATCTGCTATGGGCTCGCGCTAGTGTTCCATGTTAGCCAACGTTCTTTTGCCGTTTTTCAGCCTTGGGTAAATTTTGGCTCGTTCTATTGTCCAGCCTAATGTTAATGCAAGAGCAGTCTCAATGACTTAACAAGCTAACTAACTTTCCTAAATGTTCAGAAATAACGTATATATTTTTGGAATATGACGTTAACTAATCTTGAAATGGGCATTCTCATTGACTAAACAACCAAAAACACATAAGTTGATATTTCGTAATGTAGCAGAAAATTAATAGTTAACGTTAGTTATTTCTAGTTGTTCAGCCTCATTAATCCTGCTTTGGTCTGTAAACCTATTGCCAGGTTTGCCGGCTTCGTGACCTAGCTAATAGCAATAGCTTGGTGATTAGGTTTGCCTCTTCCATTGAAATATTCGTAACTATCTTGCCTGGTTGTCATTATTATGTCATTGGAAATTTCAGACTATATCCACAGGAAAGTTATTACATCGACTTCAAAACGTGTGTCTGTGCGTGGCTCTGACGGTTTGTTGATCACATGTGCATTTAGCACATGGGGATGTGTGAAACCCATAAAGTGTCCCCAGTTGCGTCGTCCGATAATTTTTCGCGTGCAGCGACTAGTATGACGATTCAGGAGGGCGGTCACTTATGCTAGCAAGATAGAGGTCCTGGGTCCGAGCTTGACGTGAGCCAACTCAGGAGGAAGCGTACTCTACTCTAACCCACAATGCATGTAATGTATGCGTACTAGTAGAGCTCATGCAGGGGTTTACATGTTTGTTTTTTCTTCTTGCATGTCAGGTGATATAAATCACAATGGCAGTAAAAGTTTAACAATACTTTCCTGTGAATATTTTGTTACATTTCCAAAGACATAATGCCAGATGGACAACTGGCGGAGTATGTTCAAATGACAGTTTATTCAACATTCTGGCTATACAATGCACATTACGAATATTTCCCGAACTAATCAGCAAGCTATTGCTAAAAGGTCAGGACACCAGCAATTGCCAGGTAACATTGGCCAACTAATAGCTACATGCACTGACATTATTTTCCTTCCTTGTGTAGACATTTGCCTGAAGATGACAGACCGCTACAACATTCACAGCCAGTTGGAGCATCTTCAATCTAAATACATTGGAACAGGCCATGCGGACACCAGCAAGTGGGAATGGTTGGTGAACCAACATCGGGACTCGTACTGTTCATATATGGGTCACTTTGACCTGCTGAATTACTTCTCTGTTGCTGAGAACGAGAGCAAAGCCCGCGTGCGCTTCAATCTCATGGAGAAGATGCTGCAGCCCTGTGGCCCACCTTCGGACAAACCTGACGATGCTTAGTCTAAGGAGTTCAACTGGCAGGAATTAGAAAATGTAGTTTTACTGTTTGGCTATCCATCATGTTGATTAGAAGTCATGTTTGAGATGCATGAAATGGAAGCAATGTTGACAAACAATGCATCAGTTTTCCTTTTTCCCCCACCCATTTTATATTTGCCTTAAGAATTTGCATTGAAAATAAACATTGAAAAGAACTGGTTGTGGTCAGGTGTTATTTGTCTTCAAAGAATTGTCCACTTGCCTGACCGCCATCTTGTCGTTACAAATGCCAGTGAGCATTGCGAATGATCATTGTAAAATGTTCTGTATATTGCACCCTTATAATAGCTTGTTGTCAATCACTTCAACAGTTATCGAAACATTTACTCAATGATTTTGATTAAATTAATTCCCAGAACTGGATAGTAATGAGTGCAGACCTGGGTGGAATACGTCAATACTTGAGGTGCGCATTATTTATCTTGCCTGTCATGAGGAGTTTGGGATTATTTGAGTTTATTTGAAAAAGTACATATACAGACAGGACATGCATAAAAAAAGTCCATGAGTTACTTCCATTGTGTTCCTTTTGGCAAGATTAAGGCAGGTGTCTTAAAGGGCGTGGTTGAATAATTATATAATCACAGACAAAAGTGGTCCTACAAAAGTCCTACTCGCTACTGAGCTCCCATGAGCCTATGGTTCAGTCATCAGCCAGCCATATTATTTTTAAAATAATGCTTTATTGCTTTGAGTTGTGGTTGTGTTCCCCTCCACTGAGCGGATATACAGGAAGGAGTTTGAAACAATATCAGAGTCTGGCACTGGTATTAGACAGGTGTACATCTCTAATATAATAATTAGGTAGGTATCTGGGGGTGGAGTCAGTAATTCTGTGGACCAGACCCAGTTGAATTTGTACAAACATTTCCTCCAGAGACGTAGACATGGGTGGACACAAGCCCACCCAATAAGATTGAGCAAAAACAAAACATGTAAACATTATTTTTTTTAAATACTCCCTGTTTACTGTGCTCTCAGTTTGAGGGGAACATATGGAGGTACATGGCCCAGATTTATACAGTCCTAGCTAGTTACACACAAGATGTCAGTGGTTTGGCTTCAGTATTGTGTAGGCCTACATGGGAGACAATTTGTCTTAGTTTCTCTATGTAGTCCGTGGTCACAATGTAGAAAATTCACCCTGTTTATTCTTGGCTATTCCATTTCAGATATTGTCCACTGAACTGGGCCTGTAAAGGTTATGTTGGCCTTGGTTCTGATTGAAAAGATGCACCCCATTATCTTGTCCACCCACACACAATAAGCCTTATCATTAAAACGCCCATACAGAACCATGACTTTGACTACTTGTGCCTATGACAGAAGTAGAAAGACATTTCATTATGTGAGCGGAAGAGAGGCCATGATGATTCAACGTTGAATAGAGAGCGAGAGATTACGTCATTGTGCCCACGCTGCTGGGGAAGTCTCCTGTGAAGTGTGTGTGTGTGTGCGTGTGTGCGTGCGTGCGTGCGTGCGTGTGTGTGTGTGTGTGTGAGAGAGTCAGTCAATTAATTAATTAATTAATTAATTGGCAGGAACATCACCTAGCCGGGGTAAGTCCTCACCGGCTGTCCCCACAGTTTGAATCATGGCTGTGGCGATGCTATTTCTGCTGTGTCAGGGCTGAGGACATTGGGAGGCTGCAGAATTTTCTCTCCCACTGGGCTCCCATGGCCAGATTTGATTATTGTTAATGTTTTCCATTTTCCCAAGCTTGGAAAAATGTATACAATAAAGCAAAGTAAATAGTGGGAGCAAGATCATGCAATATCACTATAAACTATTCTTCAATAAATAAAATCAAATTGTATTTGTCACATGCGCCGAATACAACAGGTGTAAAACTTAGTGAAATGCTTACTTACAAGCCCTTAACCAACAAAGCAGTTTTAAGAAGTAAAAAAATAAAAGAGCAGCAGTAAAATAACAGTAGCGAGGCTATATACAGTGGGTACTGGTTAGTCGAGGTAATTGAGTTAATATGTACTCTAGGTAGAGTTAAAGTGGCAATTCATAGATAATAAACATAGTGGCAGCTGCATAAAGGTGTGGGGGGGACAATGTAAATAGTCTTGGTAGCCATTTGATTAGCTGTTCAGGAGTCTTATGGCTTGGTGGTAGAAGCCGTTAAAAAGCTTTTTGGACCTAGACTTGTAGCCTCCGGTACAGGTTGCCGTGGGTTAGCAGAGAGAACAGTCTATGACTAGGGTGGCTTAGGGCCTTCCTCTGACACTGCCTGGTATAGAGGTCCTGAATGGCAGGATGCTTGGCCCCAATGATGTACTGGGCCGTACGCACTACTCTCTGTAGTGCCTTGCGGTCGGAGGCCGAGCAGTTGTCATACCAGGCAGTGATGCAACTAGTCAGGATGCTCTCGATGGTGCAGCTGTAGAACATTTTGAGGATCTGAGGACCCATGCCAAATCTTTTCAGTCTCCTGAGGGGGAATAGGCTTTGTCGTGCCCTCTTAACAACTGTCTTGGTTTGTTTGGACCATGAAAGTTTGCTGATGTGGCCACCAAGGAACTTGCAGCTCTCAACCTGCTCCCTTTACAGCCCCATCGATGAGAATGGGGGCGTGCTCTGTCCTCCTTTTCTTGTTGTCCACAATCATCATCTCTGTCTTGATCATGTTGAGGGAGAGGTTGTTAACCTGGCACCACACGGCCAGGTCTTTGACGACTTCCCCTATAGGCTGTCTCTTTGTTGTCGGTGATCATGCCTACCACTATTGTGGTAGGTGGGGTGATGGAGTTGTGTCAGGCCATGCAGTCATGAGTGAACAGGGAGTACAGGAGGTGACTGTGTTGAAGATCAGATGTTGTTACCTACCCTTACCACCAGGAAGTCCAGGATCCAGTTGCAGAGGGAGTTGTTTCGTCGCAGGGTCCTTAGCTTAGTGATGAGCTTTGAGGGCACTATGGTGTTGAACGCTGAGCTGTTGTCAATTTATAGCATTCTCACATAGGTGTTCCTTTTGTCCAGGTGGGAAAGGGCAGTGTGGAGTGCAATAGAGATTGCATCATCTGTGGATGATGGGTCGGTATTTAAATTGGAGTGGGTCTAGGGATTCTGGGATAATGTTGTTGATGTGAGCCATGACCAGCCTTTCAAAGCACTTCATGGCTACAGACGTGAATGCTACGGGTCGGGTAGTCATTTAGGCAACCTACCTTAGTATTCTTGGGCACAGGGACTATGGTGGTCTGCTTGAAACATGTTGGTATTACAGACTCAATCAGGGACAGATTGAAAATGTCAGTAAAGACCCTTGCCAGTTGGTCGGCACATCCTGGTAATCCGTTTGGCCCTGTAGCCTTGTGAATGTTGACCTGTTTAAATGTCTTGCTGACATCTGCTACGGAGAGCGTGATACACAGTCTTCCGGAACAGCTGATGCTCTTATGCATGCTTCAGTGTTGCTTGCCTCGAAGGAAGCATAGAATTTATTTAGCTCGTGTCACTGGGAAGCTCGCGGCTGTGCTTCCCTTTGTAGCCTGTAATAGTTTGAAAGCATCGGAGCCGGTGTAGCACGATTCAAACTTAGTCCTGTTTTGAAAGTCATTGTTACTTGTAATATCTATGTCTCTAAGGTATATACAGTGCCTTGCAAAAGTATTCGGCCCCCTTGAACTTTGCGACCTTTTGCCACATTTCAGGCTTCAAACATAAAGATATAAAACTGTATTTTTTTGTGAAGAATCAACAACAAGTGGGACACAATCATGAAGTGGAACGACATTTATTGGATATGTCAAACTTTTTTAACAAATAAAAAACTGAAAAATTGGGCGTGCAAAATTATTCAGCCCCTTTACTTTCAGTGCAGCAAACTCTCTCCAGAAGTTCAGTGAGGATCTCTGAATGATCCAATGTTGACCTAAATGACTAATGATGATAAATACAATCCACCTGTGTGTAATCAAGTCTCCGTATAAATGCACCTGCACTGTGATAGTCTCAGAGGTCCATTAAAAGCGCAGAGAGCATCATGAAGAACAAGGAACACACCAGGCAGGTCCGAGATACTGTTGTGAAGAGGTTTAAAGCCGGATTTGGATGCAAAAAGATTTCCCAAGCTTTAAACATCCCAAGGAGCACTGTGCAAGCGATAATATTGAAATGGAAGGAGTATCAGACCACTGCAAATCTACCAAGACCTGGCCGTCCCTCTAAACTTTCAGCTCATACAAGGAGAAGACTGATCAGAGATGCAGCCAAGAGGCCCATGATCACTCTGGATGAACTGCAGAAATCTACAGCTGAGGTGGGAGACTCTGTCCATAGGACAACAATCAGTCGTATATTGCACAAATCTGGCCTTTATGGAAGAGTGGCAAGAAGAAAGCCAGAAAGCACACACCAAACATGTGGAAGAAGGTGCTCTGGTCAGATGAAACCAAAATTGAACTTTTTGGCAACAATGCAAAACGTTATGTTTGGCGTAAAAGCAACACAGCTCATCACCCTGAACACACCATCCCCACTGTCAAACATGGTAGTGGCAGCATCATGGTTTGGGCCTGCTTTTCTTCAGCAGGGACAGGGAAGATGGTTAAAATTGATGGGAAGATGGATGGAGCCAAATACAGGACCATTCTGGAAGAAAACCTGATGTACTCTGCAAAAGACCTGAGACTGGGACGGAGATTTGTCTTCCAACAAGACAATGATCCAAAACATAAAGCAAAATCTACAATGGAATGGTTCAAAAATAAACATATCCAGGTGTTAGAATGGCCAAGTCAAAGTCCAGACCTGAATCCAATCGAGAATCTGTGGAAAGAACTGAAAACTGCTGTTCACAAATGCTCTCCATCCAACCTCACTGAGCTCGAGCTGTTTTGCAAGGAGGAATGGGAAAAAATGTCAGTCTCTCGATGTGCAAAACTGATAGAGACATACCCCAAACGACTTACAGCTGTAATCGCAGCAAAAGGTGGCGCTACAAAGTATTAACTTAAGGGGGCTGAATAATTTTGCACGCCCAATTTTTCAGTTTTTGATTTGTTAAAAAAGTTTGAAATATCCAATAAATGTCGTTCCACTTCATGATTGTGTCCCACTTGTTGTTGATTCTTCACACAAAAAAATACAGTTTTATATCTTTATGTTTGAAGCCTGAAATGTGGCAAAAGGTCGCAAAGTTCAAGGGGGCCGAATACTTTCGCAAGGCACTGAACATACTGTATGGGTCTTCCTATAAATAGTGGGGCCAATGTGTGACATTGTGGATGTGATATTTAAAAATAAATTGTCAAAATATTTTCATGCAGTTCCACATGTGTACTTAGAGGAAAATGCAAATTGGCCTGTAACTCCACTTACAACAACATAGGACTATACAAACTTTCAGAACTGTCAGAAACCATGTAAGAGAAGCTCCTCTGTGTGCTCGTTGTCTTCCCCAGGATCTGACCTGACTGTCGTTCAGCGTTATAACCGCACGTGGTTTGACCACAACAGATTATCGCAACAAGACAAGTCAATTGAAGTGGTGGGAAACAAGCGAGTGGCCACATCTCACAAAAACGGATCAAAAATGAAATTACGGATAATTATAAGGGAGCAGGAGAACTTAGACATCAGCTAGAATAATTACAAGGACTTTTCAAGCACCAAATTGAGGAAATGTCTGAATTTCAAGGTAGGCCTATTCCAGTACTTGAATTTCTGAACATCAAATTAAATTTGGCTACTACAAACCCCTTTGCAGTGTAACATGGAAACCGAAATGTATTTATCATGTTTTATTGCCAGATCATATTATGAAGAAGCCCACTAGGCTATGTCATTATATCCAGAACAGTGGTGATTTTAGCATGTAAATCTTGGTGAGGCAAACTCCCCCACATTTTTTAATGCATGCCACCAAAGCCACAACACTAAACAATACATTAATTGCACTATATGGTGACAAACGGTGCCCACAAACTGTTAGGGCCTACATAAAGATGTCCCAACAGCAAAGATTTCTTTCCAGCACCATGGAGTAAATCCTTACTACTGCTACACCTGGCTATCAGTGGAGCCTTGTCTGGGAGCGAAACAGTTAATTCAACCTCATTTACTGCCTTTAAAAAACATGGTTGACTTGCTTAAACATACAGTGGGCTCCAAAATTACTGGCACCCCTGACTGGCAATGCACAAACAATACTTTAAAAAATATAAACAATATAATTATAGAGATAAACTCAAAATACCAACATGTGAGAAATACTGTACTTTATTAACGTTTCAATGGAACCAACCAAAATCATTCAATTATTTAATACAAAATCAATTTAATCAAAATCAAGGTTTCATAATTATTGGCACTCCTCATTTAGTACTTAGTGCAACCATCTCTGGCAAGGATAACAGCCTGTTTTTTTCCTGTAATGTTTGACAAGGTTAAGGAACACATTTGGAGAGATTTTGGACCATTCCTCTATGCAGATCCTTTCAAGATCCTTCACATTCTTGGGTTTGCGCTTATCAACTGCCCTCTTCCACTCAGCCCACAGGTTTTTGATTGGATTGAGGCCTGGCGACAGAGATGGCCATGGCAGAACGCTGATTTTGTTGTCACAGAACCATTTCTGTGTGGATCTTGAGGTATGTTTCGGGTCATTGTCTTGTTGGAAAGACCACCTACGGCCAAGTCCCAGCCTTCTGGCAGAGGCAACCAGATTGTCAGCCAAAATTGCCTGATACTTGGTAGAATTCATTATGCCATCAATCTTAACCAGTGCCCCTGGACCTCTGGAATTAAAACAGCCCCAAAACATCACTGACCCCCTCCATATTTCACTGTATATGAGGTGCTTCTCCTTGTATGCATCTCTGTTTCGACGCCAAACATGCCGATGCTGTATCTGACCAAAACGTTCAATTTGGTCTCATCTGACCAGAGCACCTTCTTCCAGTCATAATTTAAATGATGTTTGGCAAACTCCAAGCGCTTGCGTCTGTGTCTTGGGGTCAGAAAGGGCTTTCTTCTGGCAACCCTTCCAAAGAGCCTGTGGATGTGGAGGTGGCGTCTGATGGTGCTTTTTGAAACCTGGTGACCCCAAGACGCCACAAGGCCTGCAATTCTTTCACAGTGATTCTTGGGGATTTTGTTGCTTCTCTCACCATCCTTCTCCCTATCCTGGAGGGCAAAATGCATTTGCCTCCTCTACCCGTGAGGTTTTTAACTGTTCCATATATTTTGAATTTTCTAATAATTGCCCTGACAGTGCTCAGTGGTATATTCAATCGTTTGTAGCCATTACCAGGTTTATGAAGGTCTACAACCATCTGTCTCTTTTGAACTGCTAGTTATTTTGTTTTCTTCATGGTGTTGGATGACAGCGGGATATTGCATGTGTGTTACCTCATTTCTATACCCTAGTGAAACAGGAAGTGATGTAATGGCTCAATATAGTTCCTTAAGACTTAGATAAACTTAAATAAGTGGAATTTAATTTGTGGTTTAATTTTGGTAGATGTTATTTACAATAATATTTAAGGGTGCCATTAATTGTGAAACCTTGATTTGGAGGACAATGATTTTTAATTAAATCAATAAATTATTTTGGTTGGTTCCATTGAAACATTAATAAAGTACAGTATTTCTCACATGTTGGTATTTTGTATTTATCTCTATAATTATATTGTTTATATTTGTTTAAGAATTGTTTGTGCATTGCCAGTAATTTTGGAGACCATTGTATGTGGTTTCTACTGACAATTGAGATTAACAAACTATGGCATTAGTGGATGACGAGCGGAGGAGACAATCTGTTATTTCGATTAAGACATTAATGAGCGATCTAGGACAGATGTAGTCAATATAACTATTTGTTCAGCACTTTTGAAATATACAGCGACAGAATTCAGAACATGGGCCGTTCTTACAGTTTTTTCCCTGTACACCAAGTCAGAACCGTAGGCTAAATTATGAGGGGGAAAGGGACCAAATTATTAGGGTGAGGCACATGGGCTACTAACAGCTTACTACACTACATAAACTTAGTATTACTTTCTTAGCTACACTATACATATCTCCTTGGCAAATTACGTCATTTATACAGCAATATACAATATATTTTTGGACTCACTTTGTTGTGCTGTGCTCACTTGAACAGGAAGGTGGCGCGGCAGTCCTCCTTGTAGGCACATTTTGTCATCAAACGTTGTCATAAAAGTCTGGTGTTCTCTGGATTTATGATGTATTCAAGACAACTGGGAACTCGGGCAAAAAAACAAGGTTGATCATAACGTCAGTTATCTTCAGGTTGGAGCTCTAGAGAGAGGCAGAGTTTCCGAGTTGGATGACCGTTCAAAACACATTTTACCAGTCGGAGTTCGTTTTTTCCCCCCAGAGTTCCCAGTTGTCTTGAACTCACTGAAGTCTGCGATTTCCCAGTTCGGAGTTTCCAGTTGTATTGAACGCGGCAGAAGTTATGCTGGATTGACAGCATGACTATTGCCCATGGTGTTGAATGTTTATCCTTTTAAGCTTAGATAAGAGACCCTTAAACCCAGACTTAGACCACAAACCCACTCCACTGAATAGCAGGCTAGTGATTTGCTTTGCAATGCTTGCAGTTAGCCACTGATTCCTTCCAAACCACTCATTGTTGAATTTGCGATTTCCAAATTGTGTAAAGTTTATGTCCAATGGCCGATGAGCACCGATACTTTTTTATCTATAATTTCTCTTCATAATATTAAAAAGGATTTGCCAGTAGATTGTTAATGTGATTAATGATGACTGCTTGTCTAGATTGCTAGCTAAGATTTTGAAAGTATGTTGTTGACATGATCAGTCCAATCAAAGCTATGGTAGATATAACGTGATTTGACATCATTTTATCTGTGGACAATGACCTTGAGCCTTCTTGGATGGGCACTTGTAATGTACTAACTCTCTGACAGCATCCAAAGAATTTTCAAACTCTACCTGTAGATTTTGCAGTGACGTAGTCTCCCCATGAGTGACAGAACACTGAGCCAATCACGGCGCAACTAGAGAACATTACCA
The DNA here is from genome assembly GCF_013265735.2 of Oncorhynchus mykiss. Lineage (NCBI taxonomy): Eukaryota > Metazoa > Chordata > Actinopteri > Salmoniformes > Salmonidae > Oncorhynchus > Oncorhynchus mykiss. The sequence goes on along the minus strand of NC_048584.1, from coordinate 27,373,121 downwards.
ACCCCTACACTCAGTATTTTCCACCGGCTACCCCACCACCACAGAAAGCACTGAACTAGGCTGAAATGCCTATATTTTGGAGCTGCCTTACTCAAGAAGGCAAAAGATAAACCATGTTTGTATGCAGGTTTATTAACTCTGTTTTTTTTTTTACATTGTTTGCAAACTGATATGTGACACATTAATGTCAAAATAACATGCAAAACAGGTGGGGCTCTGCTCAAAACATACGAAGACATGAACTCATTAACTTGATGCTTTCTCTGTTAAATCTAACGACACCCTGCTGTAAATCAAGCAGACTACCACAGATGATCAACATCAATTTGCTAGGGATATTAGATCCATCATCAATCCAGTCACAGCTGTCTTCACCGGTTTAACGAATGAGACACAAATATTCTGGACATTCCTCGCAAACACCTTTTTTTCAGCACTTGGGCTGTTGGTGCTTTTTTATTTACATTTTTTATTTAACCTTTATTTAACTAGGCAAGTCAGATAAGAACAATGCCAAGCGTCATGTCTGGAGGAAACCTGGCACCATCCCTACGATGAAGCATGGTGCCAGCATCATGCTGTGGGGATGTTTTTCAGTGGCAGGGACTGGGAGACTAGTCAGGTTTGAGCAAATTTCAGAGAGATCATTGATTAAAACCTGCTCAGGACCTCAAACACCTTCCAACAGGACAACAACCCTAAGCACATAGCCAAGACAACGCAGGAGTGGCTTTGGGACAAGTCTCTGAATGTGCTTGAGTGGCCCAGCCAGAGCCTGGACATCTCTGGAGGGAACTGAAAATAGCTGTGCTGCTATGCTCCCCTCCAACCTAATAGAGCTTGAGAGGATCTGCAGAAAGGAATGGGAGAAACTCCCCAAATACAGGTGTGCCAAGCCTGTAGCGTTTACCAAAGAAAACTCAAGGCTGTAATCACGGCCAAAGGTGCTTCAACAAAGTGCTGAGTAAAGGGTCTGAACATTTATGTTAATGTCATATTTCAGTTAATTTTTAAAATATTTGTTTTGCAAAAATTCTAAACAGTTTTTTCTTTGTCATTATGGGTTATTGTGTGTAGATTAATGAGGGGGGAAAAACTATTTAAAACATTTTAGAATAAGGCTGTAATGTCACCAAATGCGGAAAAAGTCAATGGGTCTGAATACTTTCCGAATGTACTGTATCAAGTAATGGAATGCAAACACATCACCCCCATATGTATTTGGGCAGTGATGCTAAAATTCAAAATGTGGCTCTATACTCCAGTATTTTGGATTTGAGATCTATGTTTCATATGAGGTGACAGTACAGGATGTCACCTTTTTTAAGGGTATTTTAATACCGTTTAGAAATGAATGTACTTTATGGATCTATTTGTCCGCCCCAGTTGAAGAAGTCATAAGTATTTGGACACATTTTTTGTATTTGGTCCCATATTCCTTATACACAATGACTACATCAAGCTTGTGTGACCCTACAAGCCTGTAGTCATTGTGTGCAAGGAATGTGGGACTAAACTTTTGACTACTTTAATGCACTAAGTGAATTTGTCCAAATACTTATAAGTTCTTTAAAGTGTGGGACTAGATACATAAAGTGCTTTCATTTCTAAATGATGACTAGATGGAGCTCTATTCCACATCAAGTAACTCAGTCAAACAGTAAAATTGAATTTAAAAAAAGATACAACTACACGTTATGGTACAGCGTAGACTGTGAAGAGACATGCACACACACACAGCTTTGCAAACACATGCAATCTACACACACACACAAAAGTTATTTTGCTGTATTATCGATTTTGTATTGTAGATGTGTTATGGTAGAGTAGTAATATAGTAGTGTAATAATGTGTTGTGTTATGTATTGTTTTAGTGTATTTAATTGTTTATAGACCCCAGGGAAAAGTAGCTGGTGCCTTGTGGCAGCTAATGGGGATCCAGAAAAAAATACAAATACAAAAAAACATGAAAATACCCTCAAATAAAAATACCCTCAAATAAATGCTAATATGAAATCTATCAAATCTAAAACGGAGTGCTGTATAGAGCCACACATATATACACTGCTCCAAAAAATAAAGGGAACACTAAAATAACACACCCTAGATATGAATTAATTAAATATTCTTATTAAATACTTTCTTCTTTACATAGTTGAATGTGCTGACAACCAAATCACACAAAAATGATCAATGGAAATCAAAATTATCAACCCATGGAGGTCTGGATTTGGAGTCACACTCAAAATGAAAGTGGAAAAGCACACTACAGGCTGATCCAACTTTGATGTAATGTCCTTAAAACAAGTCAAAATGAGGCTCAGTAGTGTGTGTGGCCTCCACGTGCCTGTATGATCTCCCTACAACGCCTGGGCATGCTCCTGATGAGGTGGCGGATGGTCTCCTGAGGGATCTCCTCCCAGACCTGGACTAATGCATCCTCCAACTCCTGGACAGTCTGTGGTGCAGTCTGCGTTGGTGGATGGAGCGAGACATGATGTCCCAGATGTGCTCAATTGGATTCCGGTCTGGGGAACGGGCGGGCCAGTCCATAGCATCAATGCCTTCCTCTTGCAGGAACTGCTGACACACTCCAGCCACATGAGGCCTAGCATTGTCTTGCATTAGGAGGAACCCAGGGCCAACTGCACCAGCATATGGTCTCACAAGGGGTCTGAGGATCTCATCTCGGTACCTAATGGCAGTCAGGCTACCTCTGGCGAGCACATGGAGGGCTGTGCGGCCCCCCAAAGAAATGCCCACCCCACACCATGACTGACCCACCGACAAACCCGTCATGCTGGAGGATGTTGCAGGCAGCAGAACGTTCTCCACGGCGTCTCCAGACTCTGTCACGTTTGTCACATGTGCTCAGTGTGAACCTGCTTTCATCTGTGAAGAGCACAGGGCGCCAGTGGCGAATTTGCCAATCTTGGTGTTCTCTGGCAAATGTCAAACGTCCTGCACGGTGTTGGGCTGTAAGCACAACCCCCACGTGTGGACGTCGGGCCCTCATACCACCCTCATGGAGTCTGTTTCTGACCGTTTGAGCAGACACATGCACATTTGTGGCCTGCTGGAGGACATTTTGCAGGGCTCTGGCAGTGCTCCTCCTGCTCCTCCTTGCACAAAGGCGGAGGTAGCGGTCCTGCTGCTGGGTTGTTGCCCTCCTACGGCCTCCTCCACGTCTCCTGATGTACTGGCCTGTCTCCTGGTAGCGCCTCCACACTCTGGACACTACGCTGACAGACACAGCAAACCTTCTTGCCACAGCTCGCATTGATGTGCCATCCTGGATGAGCTGCACTACCTGAGCCACTTGTGTGGGTTGTAGACTCCGTCTCATGCTACCACTAGAGTGAAAGCACCACCAGCATTCAAAAGTGACCAAAACCTCAGCCAGGAAGCATAGGAACTGAGAAGTGGTCTGTGGTCACCACCTGCAGAACCACTCCTTTATTGGGGGTGTCTTGCTAATTGCCTATAATTTCCACCTGTTGTCTATTCCATTTGCACAACAGCATGTGAAATGTATTGTCAATCAATGTTGCTTCCTAAGTGGACAGTTTGATTTCACAGAAGTGTGATTGACTTGGAGTTACATTGTGATGTTTAAGTGTTCCCTTACAGCCCTCTACATGCTTTGTAAGTGGGAAAACCTGCAAAATCGACAGTGTATCAAATACTTGTTCTCCCCACTGTATATATATATTATTATTATATTATTATTATTAGTATTATTATTATAAAAATAAAAATACATCTTCACTGTCCAAATATGTATGGAGTGGAGTGTATAATAATAATATATTAATATAACCTTATTTCATTTATGAGTAGTGGACCTGGACTCATAGTGATGCACAGAGTGGATGTTCATAGATGTAACAGGAAATATACTTTTCAATTGAGTAAAGATGTGTGTGTATTCTTCTACATATTCATCTGTAGTTAAACGCCCACAGAATGGAAGCATTCATTTACACTAATTCACAGTGATGACTCAGATATAACCCTGAGTGATTTGCCTGTGTCTTGTCTCCAGGTCACAAATGTAACATCATGCTGTCTGTAATTATACTGCTGGGTCTTATGTTGACATTGTCAATTAATTGTCTGTTTAAATGGATTGAATGCATAGTATCATGAATGTATCATGAATTTATTCATTTATTTAACCATTCAAACCACATCTGAACCGTATTGTGCTGGCTCAGATATTTACTTTCACATATTTCTTTAGATACAGTGAGCTCCAAAACTATTGGGACCGTGACACGTTTTGTTGTTTTGGCTCTGTATTCTAGCACTTTGGTTTGGAAAAGATACAATGACTATGAGGTTAAAGTGTAGACTGTCAGCTTTAATGTGAAGGTATTTTCATCCACATTGGGTGAACGAGTTGGGACATTGCTTACATCCGCTATGACAGGCTCATTTTCCACCCTCCCTCCCAAAAGCCTGGAAGGGATGAGAACCAAGCCTATGGGTTCGTTGGGTCAACCCCGCATCGCGCGCGCACGCGCACACACACACACACACACACACACACACACACACACACACTAACTGATTATGGACTGCTGAATGTATATATATTTTTTTTGCTTTGTTTGCCCTTTTCCATGTCTATCTCTGATATGCTACCCAGGAAAGGCCTGAAAATAGTCTATATTAATATATTTAGCCTTAGAAATAAGATTAATGAAATATATAATTTGCTAACATCAGATAACATTCATATATTAGCCATTTTTTTCATTTGATGATAAAGCAGTAGCAATACAAGGTTATAAAATCTATAGAATAAACGGGAATCTGTATGGGGGAGGTGTGGCTGTATATATTCAGAGCCATATCCCTGTAATGCTTAAAGAACATCGTATGTCAAGTGTTATTGAAGTGTTGTGGTTGCAGGTTCACTTGGCACATCTAAAGCCTTTTCTTTTGGGGTGTTGCTATAGGCACCAAGTGATAAGTCAGTATCTGAATAATATGTGTGAAATGCTTGATAGTGTATGTGATGTAAACCCAGAGGTCTACTTTTTTTGGGGACCTGAATATTGACTGGTTTTCATCAACCTGCCTGTAATCAAGTGCCTGTAATTTGATTCAGGGTAATAACCAACCTACCAGGGTGTTTACAAACATTACAGGAACAAGATCTTGCACATGTATTGATCACTTAGATGGACAGCTACTGTGGATAGTAGCTGACACTATAGCCACTCCTATCTGTCATAATTATCTTTAATCTGAGCCTAGAGGAAAGTCTTTGTCCTCAGGGCTGGAGAGAAGCCAAAGTCATTCCGCTACCCAAGAAGCGGCCTTTACTGGTTCTAACAGCAGACCTATCAGCTTGCTGCCAGCTCTTAGCAAACTGTTGACATTTTTTTCCTATTGAACAAATACAATGCTATTTCTCTGTCATTAAATTAACAGACTTTCAGCATGCTTATGTTCCTCAATGACATACATGACCGATGATTGCTTGAAAGAAATTGATAAGAAGATTTAGGGAGCTGTACTGTTTGATTTCAGTGCAGCCTTTGATATTATTGACCTGTTGTTGAGAAAACGTATGTGTTAAGGCTTTTCAACCTCTGCCACATCGTGGATTCAGAGCGACACAAGAAGCACTTTAATCCCACTGTATCTCCCTGTTCTCTAAACTCATTAGGAAGTAATAGAAAACATTCAAATGGATAAATCCCAGGTTCACAAAGAGGAACATCCATCTGGGAGAAAAACGGATTGAACACTGCCTTTTGTGAAATATTTATAGATCAATATGGAATACAAACCTAGGCAGTGTACCAGATGGGGAAAGTCATCCTGCTAGTGAAATCACATTTTCCAGGTGCATGACATCTACAAGACAGACTGAGGGCAGATTGAGCAAACGTGTCATCATTTAGTCAGAGCCTTAGCTAGGATGAGCCGCTTCCCTTAACCCGTTCACAGAGGCACTTACATTACACGCATGCCGCCGAAGCCTCTGCAGATAGCTGGCAGGCTGTTATGGCAGATGAGCTGTGAAAAATTGGGTTATCAATTTATCCTTTAATGTACGTTGGTATCAGTCTGTGACCAATTAAAGTGACATGCAGTCTGCGAGGAGCACAAAGAGGACATGTGGTTCATTTAGCAACCTTTAAAAAGCATTTACCTGCCACAATACAGTAACTTAAACTTGTATAGTGGTATTTAGTAGGGGAACAATACTTGATTTATCGTGAAAGTCATTTGCAACCTGCTCAGAGCAGTATATCACAACCCTTATAATAGGTTCAACTATCCTAGTCTGAAATGACATTGCTACCAACAACATATATTAATATTCAAGTATTTTGATTTTAATTTCTCCTTAAAATATGTATTTTTCCATTTGATTCATTTCGCTTCATTGCAGTCGTTCACTAAATTAAAAGGTCCATTGGAAAGCACAGAAATTATTTTCATGGCAGTCCTGAGGGATTTGTCATACATTGGTGTGTGTACACTGATTGTCCAAAACATTAGGAACACCTGCTCTTTCCGTGACATAGACTGACCATGTGAAAGCTATAATCCCTTATTGATGTAATTTGTTAAATCCAATTAAATTAGTGTAGATGAAGGGGAGGAGACAGGTTAAAGGATTTTTAACCCTTGAGAGAATTGAAACATGGATGTATCGCCTATCTTCATCAACTTCAATTAGAGTGGGCCGCATTGCATTTGTATAACTATTAGTCAACGTATGTGGACTGTATACCAGAAAATCCGGAATACTCCAACCAGGATTTCTGTAAAACCTGAGTAGCTACACTGTGTTCCAGATATGATTAGAAGAGCGTTAAATGACCACGAAACACTAAACAACGTCAAGGTCAATGCATAGTCTAGGTGGTAAATTAAAACTTTCTATAGTTGTGTAATAATTCTTACAATACATCAAATTATCAAGCCAGGACACCATTTTTTAAAGTATTTCATTTCACTTGATCTCTACCCGAACAAATTGCGGACATTTCAGGAGCAGGGGAGTAAACAAGACGCGAGAAAAACACTGTAAATATCCTTTAAATCTTCTATTACAGGCCTGGCGCTACGCTGTTTTGATCAAAACAGATTTGATAGGAGACTTAGTAGAAAAGAGTTTAAATATTTCAAGGTGAGGGTGTACAATGTGGAAGTGGCGCCTCGGACAATAAAGGCTATTAAGTGGTTTTGATCAAAACATATTTGATGGGAGAGTTATTAGAAAGAGTTTCACTCTTTCAAGGTGAGGGTGTACAATATGAATGTTCTGTCCCTTACTGGCTAGACTGCTCCATTGATTACAGCATACTTACTCATCAGTATGACATCATCCCACACAAAGGGGCAACTTTCTCTCTATTTTTTTTTACCTTTAATAACTAGGCAACTTGATGCTTAAAGATGTCAATAACTAGTCTGCCACTGCCAAGTCTGCCTTTTCAAAGGACGAGATCCCCAAAATATACTCATCACTTGCCCTGTTTATACCTAGTTCTTACATGTGTCCTTCATCCAGATATTGTGCTAATCATGTCAGTTTACACTTATAAGATCCGATCACAATAAGTATTTTAAATTGTCTACACCTGTCTAAATATACGGGCACAATCAGAATGTAGACAAGATTAGGACAAAGGACACATGTTAGCACCAGGTATAAACAGGGCTAGTGACTGATCAATCTACTTTAGCCGCCCCATTATTTTCCTACCTTCAAGCCCTACCCCCTTCTTTTTGTTTCATGTTTCTTCCTGTTGTTAGTCTGGCATTGTTTAAGTTTCTACAATTGTAAAGAGCTATATAAGTCCCATGTATTATTATTACTACTATTGGCTCTTCCCATTGTAGGCATGCCGCAAAGGAGGGCACAATTTGGAAACAGCCAAAAGAAGCAACGTTGGCAGATTTGAAATCGAGCGAGCTTGTTTTGCAAGCTGGCTGTTGCCCGGGTGGGCGGAGTTAGCACTTCAGATTAACAAACGTTAATAGCCATTTGAATCAGAGACAAATGGAAGTGTCATGGTGCTGTCTGTGAAATAAGTCTTGCTTTTTTGATCTGTCTGACAATTAGTCCTGTCGTGTTTTAGTTAGTGACCCACATTTGCCGCCCCCGACTCTACAGCAATTGATTGCAACAGCAAACTCTGCCTTTGGTTACATGGTTCGGTGTCCCCCGGCTGTGCAAAACAAGCTCACACATTCCGTTGTTGTTCATGGCTGTAAACATGAAGTCGCCTCACTGTATACCGATGACGATGTCATGTCATATTGCTGAGCCTGTGAAACCAATTGCCAATGTCACAAATATGTGCACAAATGTAAGTAGGAGGTTGGTGGCACCACAAGGTAATGACGGGAGCGAAATCAGGAATGGTATCAAGTACATCAAACACATGGTTTTTAGGTGTTTGATGCCATTCCATTCCCTCCGTTCCTGCCATTATTATGAGCCGTTCTCCCCTCAGCAGCCTCCACTGACAAGCAATGTCGGTTTGACTGCAACTCCTACATTAACCTACACACTGAAACCAATAAACCCCCATCCATGTGAGTTGTGTTGACGTAACCCAACGGAAAGTGATACAAATTGACATGCTGCATCGGTCTTACTTCTAGTAAAATGTTAAATGTCTTAAGCAACTTTTAAACCATCTGTGTGAGTTTAGCAGGTGTCAAACAAACGGCTCAAAAGTAACCCATTCCACTCCAATAGACATTCACATAAAGTATCTTCCACACACATATTAGCTACATACATTTCCAGCACAGAGATACACTGCTTCAAAATATGACAAAGAATAGTACTTGAGAGACGTGTGGTCTTTGGTCAAGTGTGCAGTCCTGCCTGTAAGTTTGACCCTTCTAAGAGACTGAACTTTTTACTTTTGGCACTTGATGCTGCCTAGATCCACAGAGGTGCTTTGGACTATCCCTTCTCAACTGGAATCAATGGCCAAGGACCAGACAGACAGACAATATGCCACTGAGAACGAGTGCACCCCCTCCTGCTCAGCTTTTAATTGACCCACTCAATGGCTTCACAGTTGACTGCACGGCGGGCTCAGGCCAGGCAGACACATTACTTTCCACTGCACAGATGATTTTCAACACAAACACACTTCGAAAACATTTGGATCCTGGCCACTTTAAAGCCATTCTGCACAATGATCACAGAAGCAGTACGAAAAAAAGGAATCTCATACAAACCAACACACAATGACGGTGAGACATTCAGTGTGTATTTTCATCAATATATATGACATCCTAATGGATGTCTAAGTCAACATGTGACACCAATTCAGTGGCCATGGGGTCACTTTCAGTCTATGTAGCTAATACTGAAGGGTTATGGCATCTTCCTCCTGAGCATACACCGTTGATGTTTCGCAGAAATGGTATCTAGTTATGTGATCAACAACTGAAAAATAAAGACATTTAGAGGCATATGATGCACGTATAGACCTATATGCATGATAAATATGGGAGTGACAATAACTGCATATACATTACTATTATGTACATGACATAATTCAAAGATACAGTACTCACATATGAACAGCACATAGCGCCATCAATCGAGATTGGGGTGGGTTTAAAAATAAACTACGAAAATTGTCCTCTTCATCACATCAATGTAAAAATCTATCAGGTAATTGGCAGTAAAGTTGTGATCATGCATCAGATATACATTTTCTTACAGAAAATCTATAGAATGAGAAAGAAATGGACATGAATACTGTGGTTCTCCTCCAATATTCTACACCTGCCCTTAGCAGTCTGAAATTAATATACATTCTGATGGATTGGTGTACCTGATCACAGAAATGTAAAAGAAATGCTTTACAAAATACATTTTGGACATTTTATGACCAGGAATAAAGCTCCTGATGGATTTATCTCGGTCTGTAAAATGCTAACATTTACCACATCCTTTCAAACTACACAGACCATCCATTACGAACAGCTCAACCAATCAAAAGCAGACCAATTTTGTCTGAACTTGTTCTAAATTTGGAAACTCACTGGATGACTTGCAGACAGAGGGGTATTTGCAAAGGATCGCCTACACCAATCAAAAGGGTCCACTCTGCTCTGTCCTCATAAAGATATGCTCAATAATGGTAACTTACAGTTCCAAAAAGCATGACACATATAGTAATGATACATAATGCTTAGTTTCTAGGCACAATTCATGTAGTCCCAGCCACTTTAAGATCAGCATGAACAACCACCTCTTAAAACAAGACCTAAAACACCTTTATTTCCACCATCAAAAGCACATGGCAGTAAAAGTGACCATTCTTCCTTCAACACTCCTTTCCATGCACTTACATTACGTTAAGCTTATGAATATGTGTTTCATTTTTTTATTTGTTTATATTTTTCATTGCACTGTAGAGGAAGCTCGCAAGTAAGCATTTAATTGCACCGTTTAAGCTGAATTGATTTGATTACCGTTACCCTTGGCTGGACTTGCCTAACCTACAACATCGCCATAGTTGCAAAACCATTTCCCTTCCACAGGGACTTGGTCAAAGTTTGTTAGGGGGCGTTAGGGGAAGCCAACAGGTACAGTATGTGGGTAATTCAATCAGCGCTGTGTTACAAAGTGCAACAGTTTTGTTTCTTCATGGTGTGCAAAGACGGTGAATGGGCATGGGCTCGGCCCATTCACATTCTCTGGATGGATATTGGTCTCCCTCTCTCTCTCTGTATCTTTCCACACAACACTAAAGCTCAGTCTGGTCTGTGTAACCAGGTGTGGCCCAATGTCATTGATCTCTAAGGCTGGAGACAAGTTTGCCCCAGGGGACATTGTCCATGTGTCCGTGCCTAGGGGCATCTAGGCTCCAGGCTTCGGTGAAGCCCACAGCGGGACACAGGGCAGCTGGAAGAAAGAGCCCTCAGGCAGGGCCGGCAGCTGACCAGGACCCCCATTGAAGAAATAGACACCTCAGGGTCGATGGAACCTGCCAAGGCACAGGGAAAACAGATGCTGTTCAGAACGGCAGTCTACCTATTATAGTACACTGCATACTAGGACTAAATCAATCAGCAGTTTATTATCTTGTGTGACTCATAACATAATGTAGTATAATGGCTGGGGGTCAATAAGGTCAAAGTTGTCATTACCTGGTGAATTGCTTGCTCTCTTCATGAACTTCCATCTCTTTGCTTTTGAACTCATTCAGTTCTTTACGGATAGCAGCCTGAGGGAATATAAACATTCAAGATCAAAGTCTTCATTTACAAAGAAGAAAAAAAAAAAAGAAAAGTCAGAACTTCAATACTTTCAGACAGGTAAACATGTTTCATATAACTGAAGATTAAAGATGCAATATGCAGAAATCGCTCCACCATTTCCTGGTTGCTAAAATTAGAATAATTTGCCTAACTTCAGTTTGTGACAAAACAAGAAATGCATAGTGTAGAGAATCATTGTACCATCTAAACCACTGTGAAATATATTTTCAATAACCCAAAATATTGTATTTTCAGCTGTTTGAAGCTAGTGTACAAAACTGAAAGTTAAAGGTGCAAAATCAAAACTTAAGAATGGGAAACAGTGCACATAGAAATAGTGCACATAGAACATCACTTTCAATGAGAATGACATATCTATAACTCACACTTCTATGTGAATTTGGTCAGGTTGCCCAAAAAGTTACATATTGCCGCTTTAAATGATAAATCTTTATTATTGTTTGTGAGTAATGTATTTACTGTATGGTTCAGTTGCTGGCCAGTATGTGGTATGCATGAGGAATACAATTCTAACAAAACGTTTTTTAATGACACCTTTTTATAACCTGTCTTATTCCAAGTATTTCATCACATTATGAATGTCATGTATTTTAGGTTCTCTTGCAATAAAATCATACAGTAGGAGTCTGGGACCCACTTTGTCAGCTGGAGTGAGCCTGGTCCAGGGTTTGTCTGCACGCCGGTCATAGTCCTTAGCATCTGTGCACTCCACATACTCATTGAAGCGCAGAATCCGCCGAGCCACCAGCTCTGCTACTGTGGGCCTCACACTCAGCTACACACACGCACAAGTAACCAGTGATTGACAACTGTAAATTGGGACTTGTAGATAAAACATTTGGGGCCTGTGAGAAGATGGGTTGAGAGTTGTGGGAAAAGTTGAACTCCTTCAATGGTGCCATACGGGGAGCACAGTGTTGGAACTAGACTCCGGTTCTCAATATAGCTGAGGTCAAGCCTCGTTGGCCTAACACTGGCCAATCCCCTCTTCCCTCCCTACCACCACTGGGGTTGAGCAATCTGGGGAATTTCAAGCCTGATGCTACACTTTGAGGCATGCTGCTCACACGGAGTTGGAATGCCCTACCGTATGCACTGTGGCAACTGAGTCATACGATTACTGAATTTAATTTTTTTTACACATTTGTACAATTTTTTGTAAAAAAAAAAAAAGTAAACTAACTGACAAGGAACAAATGAGTTAGACATGTGTTTGGTAATTCAGAAATCAAGACATTGTTTGGTAATTCATTATATTGAGTTCAGTCCATATATTCAGTCTACATGAGTTTGACATGTGTTTGGTTCCAGTTATTTCAGTTCCAACTGTGTCCACCAGATGGATCTGTGTACCAAATATACAGTGCATTCAGAAAGTACTCACTCATTGACTTTTTCCACATTTTGTTACATTACAGCCTTGTTCTACAATTGATTAATTCATTCCCCCACCAATCTACACACAATACCTTATAATGACAAAGTGAAAACATGTTTTTAGAAATGTTTGCACATTTATAAAAACTAATAAACAGAAATACCTTACTTTCAAAAATATTCAGACCCTTTGCTCTGCGACTCGAAATTGAGCTCAGGTGCATCCTGTTTCCATTGATCATCCTTGAGATGTGGTAAATTCAATTAATTGGACATAATTTGGAAAGGCACACACCTGTCAACAGTTGAAGTTGGAAGTTTACAGACATTAAAACTCGTTTTTCAACCACTCCACAAATTTCTTGTTAACAAACTATAGTTTTGGCAAGTCGGTTAGGACATCTACTTTGTGTATGACAAGTAGTTTTTCCAACAATTGTTTATAGACAGATTATTTCACTGTATCACAATTCCAGTGGGTCAGAAGTTAACATACACTAAGTTGACTGTGCCTTTAAAACAGCTTGGTAAATTCCAGAGAATGATGTCATGGCTTTAGAAGCTTCTGATAGGCTAATTGGCATCATTTGAGTGAATTGGAGGTGTACTTGTGGATGTACTTCAAGGCCTACCTTCAAACTCAGTGCCTCTTTGCTTGACATCATGGGGAAATCAAAAAGAAATCAGCTAAGACCTCAGAAAAAAAAACTGTAGACCTCCACAAATCGGGTTCATCTTTGGGAGCAATTTACAAACGCCTGAAGTTACCACGTTCATCTGTACAAACAACAGTACGCAAGTATAAACACCATGGGACCACGCAGCCATCATACAGCTCAGGAAGGAGACGCGTTCTGTCTCCAAGAGATGAACGTACTTTGGTGTGAAAAGTGAAAATCAATCCCAGAACAGCAGCAACGGACCTTGTGAAGATGCTGGAGGAAACCGGTACAAAAGTATCTATATCCACAGTGAAAGAGTCCTATATCGACATAACCTGAAAGGCCGCTCAGCATGGAAGAAGCCACTGCTCCAAAACTGACATAAAAAAGCCAGACTACGGTTTGCAACTGCACATGGGGACAAAGATGGTACTTTTTGGAAAAATGTCCTCCTGTCTGATGAAACAAAAATATAACTATTTGGCCTTAATGACCATCGTTATGTTTGGAGGAAAAAGGGGGAGGCTTGCAAGCCGAAGAACATCATCTCAACTGTGAAGCACAGGGGTGGCAGCATCATGTTGTGGGGGTGCTTTGCTGCAGGAGGGACTGGTGCACTTCACAAAATAGAAAATTATGTGGATATATTAAAGCAACATCTCAAGACATCAGTCAGGAAGTTAAAGCTTGGTAGCAAATGGGTCTTCCAAATGGACAATGACCCCAAGCATACTTCCAAAGGCAAAATGGCTTAAGGACAACAAAGTCAAGGTATTGGAGTGGCCATCACAAAGCCTATAGACAATTTGTGAGCAGAACTGAAAAAGCATGTGCGAGCAAGAAGGCCTACAAACCTGACTCAGTTACACCAGCTCTGTCAGGAGGAATGGGCCAAAATTCACCCAACTTATTGTGGGAAGCTTGTGGAAGGCTACCTGAAAAGTTTGACTCAAGTTAAAGGCAATGCTACCAAATACTAATTGAGTGTGTGTAAACTTCTGACCCACTGGGAATGTGATGAAATAAATAAATGCTGACATAAATCATTCTCTCTACTATTATTCTGACATTTCACATTCTTAAAATAAAGTGGTGATCCTAACTGACCTAAGACAGGGAATTTTTACTAGGATTAAAATGTCAGGAATTTAAAAACCTGAGTTCAAATGTATTTGGCTCAGGTGCATGTAAACTTCCGACTTCAACTGTGTATAAAAGGTCCCACAGTTGGCAGTTCATGTCAAAGCAAAAACCAAGCCATGAGGTTGAAGGAATTGTCTGTAGAGCTCCGAGACAGGATTGTGTCGAAGCACAGATCTGGGGAAGGGTACCAAAACAATTGGGTCCCCAAGAACACAATGGCGTCCATAATTCGTAAATGGAAGAAGTTTGCCACCAACAAGACTCTTCCTAGAGCTGGCCGCCCGGCCAAACTGAGCAATCGGAGGAGAAGAGCCTTGGTCAGGGAGTTGACCAAGAACCCAATGGTCACTCTGACATTGCTTCAGAGTTCCTCTGTGAAGATTAGAGAATCTTCCAGAAGGACAACCATCTCTGCAGCACTCTACCAATCAGGCCTTTATGGTAGTGTGGCCAAGCGGAAGCCACTCCTCAGTAAAAAGTGCATGACTGCCCGCTTGGAGTTTGCCAAAAGTCACCTAAAGACTCTCAGACCATGAGAAACAAGATTCTCTAGTTTGATGAAACCAAGATTGAACTCTTTGGCCTGAATGCCAAGTGTCATGCCTGGAGGAGACCTAGAACCATCCCTACGGTGAAGCATGGTGGTGGCAGCATCATGCTGTGGGGATGTTTTTCAGCGGCAGGGACTAGGAGACTAGTCAGGATAGATGGAAAGATTAACGGAGCAAAGTACAGAGAGACCCTTGATGAAAACCTGCTCCAGAGTGCTCAGGACCTCAGACATGGGCCAAGGTTCACCTTCCAACAGGACAACGACCCTAAGCACACAGCCAAGACAACGCAGGAGTGGCTTCGGGACAAGTCTCTGAATGTCCTTGAGTGGCTCAGCCAGAGCCCGAACATCTCTGGAGAGACCTGAAAATAGCTGTGCAGCGCCACTCCCCATCCAACCTGACAGAGCTTGAGAGGATCTGCAGTGAAGAATGGGAGAAACTCCCCAAATACAGGTGTGCTAAGCTTGTAGCGTCATACCCATGAAGACTCGAGGCTGTAATCGCTGCCAAAGGTGCTTCAAAAAAGTACTGAGTAAAGGGTCTGAATACTTTTGTAAATGTGACATTTCATTATTATTATTTATTAATGTGCAAAAATGTCAAACATTGTTGTCTTTGTCATTATGGGTTATTGTTTGTAGATTGATGAGGAGCAAAAAAAATCAATTTAATACATTTTAGAATAAGGCTGTAACGTAACAAAATGAGGGGAAAAAATCAATGGGCCTGAATACTTTCCGAATGCACTTTATCAACACGAGTCATTACATGAATTTTATGTCTAATGAGATGCAGACATTTAGCAAGCCTAGTACTGGCGTGCCTAAATAAAGTATAAATGACAGTACCTTTCGGGAGAGTCTCCTTTTAATCTCTTGTATGGCTTCATGTTTATCAGCTTCATTAGTCTCTGCAGTGAAATGAAAAAGAAGTTGTAAGTAGGCTAAGGTGGTACTTCACTGCCCAATATAGTGATTATTAATTAAGCAATGTGGTTAATGGAAAGTCTGGAAATGATACAGTGCTTATCTTTCCCATTGATTTTGGAACGTGCCATATGGCTGCATCTACAAAAACAGATGGCCTGGAACATGGACTTATCTCAACAGTCTGCTTTTTAGGTCTGAAAACATCTGACAAACTTTGATTTTGTGTCGTATTTTCTTAACCATACATAGAGTCAACTCTTTAAACCAGAGCACAGTGTAGACCTGTGTTATATTCTTCAACAGGTAGTTGTTGAGTGTGTGACAGATGTGCATAGAGTCCCTGGGAGGCATGCAACCTTTGCCATCTGCTTTCAATAAGGCAACAGTCAGTTAACTGCCCTCTCCCTCTTGGCCTCATGCATTATGATTCCACCACAAAGATCTCATAAATAATGCAGTAAACACCCCAGCAAGATTACAACAACAAAATGGCCCCTTCTTTCACTGCTTCCTGTTTAATAGACAGGAAGTCTCCACGTGAGCATTGACTGTATTTCAGGAACATGTTTTAAGCCTGTTGATCAAAATGGTAGCCCTTAGATTTTTCTGTAAAGTGTGTTCCGATGCACTTTAGATTAAGTTTGATTTGCTTAGAACAAAGTTAGCTTCTAGGAGATGAGCTTCTAGAGAATGACCAGGTAAACATAAATAACACATTCCTATTGACTTTTATCCTGACCTTCTCTGACCCAAAAATGTAAAACATTGTCTGGCACGATAAGAGCTCAAGATGTTATCCTCTTAAAAATGTTAATGTTCACTGGTCATGCTCAATCTAGTGTAATGTGTTTCACAAAATTGATTTACTAACCAATAAACTGGGCAAGTAGCTGAGCCATCAGTCAATAACTGGCCTCCCCCCACATCAATGCACCATTAGACCTTGATGCACAGCTGTCCAAGCCAGGAGAACAACTTCACCTTTGTCTTGGATTCCAGCGGGGCTAATTTATTCACATACACCGTCTCCTTATGAAAACGTAACTGGTCTAGCATCAACCTTTGACTGAATGGGATAAAGTCATCAGCTGTTTAGGTCATGTGGAACTGAACTATCTACACTGAACAAAAATAAACGCAACATATAAAGTGTTGGTCTCTGCCAAGATAATCCAAGAATCTGATTAAACAGCATGATCATGACACCGGTGCACCTTGTGCTGGGGACAATAAAAGGCCACTCTAAAATATGCACCTTTGTCACACTACACAATGCCACAGATGTCTCAAGTTTTGAAGGAGTGTGCAATTTGCATGCTGACTGCAGGAATGTCCACCAGAGCTGTTGCCAGATAATTGAATGTTAATTTCTCTACCATAAGCTGCCTCCAACATTGTTTTAGAGAATCGTATGGCGTCTTGTAGGCGAGTGGTTTGCTAATGTCAACGTTTTGAAAAAATGGCCCATGGTGGCGGTGGGTGTATGGTATGGGTAGGCATAAACTACAGACAACAAACACAATTACATTTTAAATCGATGGAAATTTGAATGCACAGAGATACCGTGACGAGATCCTGGAAGTCCATTATCGTGCCATTCATCCGCCACCATCACCTCATGTTTCAGCATTATAATCCACGGCCCCATGTCACAAGGATCTGTACACAATTACTGGAAGCTGAAAATGTCCCAGTTCTTCCATGGCCTGCATACTCACCAGACATGTCACCCATTGAGCATGTTTGGGATGCTCTGGATCGACGTGTACGTCAGCGTATTCCAGTTCCTGCCAATATCCAGCAACTTCGCACAGCCATTGAAGAGGAGTGGGACAACATTCCACAGCCCACAATCAACAGCCTGATCAACTATGCGAAGGAGATCTGTCGCACTGCATGAGGCAAATTATGCTCACACCAGATACTGACTAGTTTTCTGATCCACACCCCTATCTGTTTTTTTAAAGGTATCGGTGACCAACCGATGTATACCTGTATTCCAAGTCATGTGAAATCCATAGATTAGGGCTTAATTTTTTAAATTTAAATTGACTGATTTTCTTATATGAACTGTAACTCAAGTAACAATTTAAAAGATTTGACTGTTTATATTTATATATATATATATATATTTTTTGTTCAGTAAATAATCTGAAAAACACACATGACCAAAGCCAGAAGACAAACAGACCGTGTGTGGGGGAAATGTCTTGTACAGTACTAAGGGGTTGTCTGACTGGGGCCAATGTGGTGCTGTCTGTCTGTGGTGGCATCTGTCTGTCGTCACTCACGTTTCAGAATGTTCCTCTGCTCCAGTTCCTCAGTGCTGGGCCTCTGACTAAGTCGTCTGTGAGGGACAGAGGGAGAATGAAACGAGACGATACCTCAGTGATTTGGGAACAGGGGTGAGTTCCCCAAAAGCTTTGTAGCACTAAGATCATCTTAAGTCCCTTGGATGAAAGACGATTTTAATGCTACCAAGTTTTCGGAAATCTCACACCAGAACAGTTATTTCAGATTAAATACAATCAAAATAAAAACAAATAAGTTCGAAATTGTGCTACTTATGCACAAACACGTGTTGTAAAAAGTAAATCCGTTTTTGTTTGGTTATCTTTTGGAAATTGTAGAAATAAAACTTTTTCCTTCTTCAGAAGTTTGTGTGACTCCATGGGTGTACTCTGTACCTCACTAGCTTGGAGTGAATCTGTTGCCGGAGTTCCTGCCTCTCAGTCTCAGAGGTGCGAGGCAGGATGTTCTTCTCCTCCAGCTCTCTCTTGCTGGGCCGGTTGCCCAGTTTGATGGCCAGGGTGTCCCTGCGGCGGATCTTACTGGCTAGGGAGCCTGAATAAACAATAATAAACATGAAAATCTAGCTAGCCCCTTCCCCCAGCCAATGCCATGCAGGCTGCCCCCAGAGAGTATTAAAATGGGCTGAGTCAGAGTACAAGAGTATGGCTTTATAGGAATGTGTGCTGTGCAGTCAATATAAAATATAAGTCAAAAAGTACATATAAAACCACCAATAAAGAGTGTGGAAACACAATTAATGAGATTGTTATCAAGGTTGTTCTCATTGTTTCTAGTCCTTTTTTTTGTTCTTGTTTCTAGTCCTTGTTTCTAGTGCACGAGTGGCTACGGACTAATTTGTTGCAAAGGCTGGACAGACAGACATTTAACACATGCTGACTGACTAAAAAGGCTAGAATACAATGAGCTTTAAGCTTCTATATCTGCGACGGATTCCTTACTTGTGGTATACTCGTCTTCCTCATCCTCGTCTTCGTCTCGGTAGAGGATGGGCCCATCTGAGTCGGAGTCGCTGACTGTGGACTGGTAGTCAGACTCCGTAGTGCTGTCTGGGATGACTGTAACCTCTGGGCTCTCCAGGTTAACACTGTGGAGCTTCTTCTCTCCAATCCCATTGGTAGGCCTGGAGTCACATCACCAAAACCCTGATAAACCATTCTTACCCAATTGATTTATCTTGTCTTCTGATTTATTTATCATGTCCATTGTTTTCCTTGTTGCATAATGGAAAATGTCGATATATAAACTCTAATGAAGGGTATGTAGACCAAAAACATAGGTGAAAACGGGCCTTTTCTTTCCCAACAGTCTTTTCCTCATGAATCTGGTATCATGCAAGTCATGTGAACATGATCATCTTTCCAAATGGTTTAAGGCCTATAACACAGACAGAGCTCTGTGACTTACTGTCCCAATTCAAGTTAAACCAGTTCAGCTCAGGGCTATGAAGGCCATTTATGACATCTATGCTGACTCAGATGTGTGTGTGTGAGAGAGAGACAACCATTTGCCACAACACCAAATGTTTAAATAGAGGGCTAAATAGGTTACTCCCTATTACACAGCAGCCATTATGAATTATGACAATACTGAATCCAGGTAGCGGTAAATGGTAAACTAGGCTGCTAATGCTGCTAAAATTTTAACAGCATTTTCTGGGCTTTGAACTCAAGCTGTGGTGCCGTTCATCATCAGAACAGTACATCGGCAATGAGGAGCCATCTAAGAATACAGCACATAGTAAAATGTGAAGGTTGAAAACTAAGCACAACAGCTTTTAGAATGCATACTGTGAGGTGGTAGTGGCTATAAGGTAGAGTATTGTACATTTATAGACTTTGACCTTTGTGATTACCTTACTGTTAAACACATGACCAAGTGCAATACCAGTGGGAAATAATCCAGTAAAGCAAAACCTATCATAATTATGTTTCCACACAGGATAGCTTTTCACACTGCTGTGCCATTTTCTGCAGTACTGTGTGACTCCCAACACTAACCATCTCAAGCTGCAAAACACTGAGAATGACGAACAACATTGCCACATCATGTAATAACACTTGAAACTTTTCATATTGATTTACACTACACATGCAGCAAGAATTACACCATGTATTCAATGGAGTTTTCTAAAGCATACTGTACTATTTTGGGAATCATGATTGCGGTAAAGAGCTTTCCCTCCAATGCCACCAGATTTCATTCTAAAGTTTCATGACAGCAATTATGATTTAAGACGACATTTTATTTTCTTCAGTTTGGAGGAGACGTTTAATTTCAACCTGGGTCAAATATATAACTCAATTATTTTCAAATACTTATTTAATTTAATTGGTCTGGTTCAACGGAACAGTCCCAAAAGTGCAGAATTCAAGCTACATTAAGTGTACCTCACATATCTTAAATACTTGAAAGTGTGTTTGACCCAGGTCTTCCCATAGGGTTTTTCTGCACTAGAAGCCTATAGATCAGTGTTGCAGTATCGATACATACCACTGACGTTTCTCTAACTCATGGTCTGCGTCCCCCGACTGTTGCCCACCTCCATCTTCCCCAGTCCCCAGGGATTCCTCCTTGGAGCTCTCGCTATGAGACTCGGTGAAGAAAGTGTCCTCAGTGGTGTTGTTGACCAGAGGGGCCTTCTCCCCAGGGTCCTGAGGACTGGCTCCTGAGGCATTGTCTTTATCCATTCCAGTCAGAGAAGAGTCATCCTGAGCAGCAGGCCTGCCTTCTGGGCCAGAAGAGGGCTCCTCCTTGCACCCCTGGTTCCCATGCCCAGTGCCCGGGACCCGTCTCTCCCCAGAAAGGTTGACTGTCTCTGGGGAGGCCTTGGGAGCTCCAGAGAAGCTGGAAGGGTTAGTTACTAGTTGGAGGACGCGCTTGTTTGTCTTCTCTGTCCCAGTTGGGTTGGCAGGCCTGTCCTTGGAGGTCTTTGTGGTACGCGGTGTGGACGATGAGGAGGATGAGGACTGGGCCGTGCTCTTGGATGTGCCTCCAGTTTTCTTAGGATGAGAGGATTTGGCTGAGAGGAGAGGAAACTTCATTAGATTTATGATAAACACAACGGCAAAAACTGTCTAATGTCTTGTAGCATTTTATGCACCTTCATGTCAAATGACCTGCCCAGGCACTACAGATGAACATGAGCCTTTTGTCTAAGTCTCACACATGAACAGGTAATGATGCATTGTCCCTGACAAAAAACATATATTACTTCTATAGAATGTTGGGGGTCATGTGACGGAATAAAAAGAGTAAAATAATTATTATTATTTGGTTGGTGCTTATATTTGTCCTATTTCACACATGTTCAAGTGTGTATTATAAGCCTTCCTTTTTTTGCATATCCCAGCTCTCCCTGAGACACCTTCATAGAGTGGGGTCATGGCCAGGGTCTAAGTCAAATATTATTAGTGGCTGTGAAAGAGGTCGTAATGTGGATAAGCCATTTGGCAGATATACAAAAGCTATTCAAAACCAAATAAACTACTGACACTCAACAAGAGAACAATGTGCACTCAAAATTATTATAGGCAGAGGATAACAATGGATATTAAACAGAAACAGAAAGAGCCCCAAATCTGGCATTTCTTCTAAGAAACTCATAAAATATCAAGTTAGGCATGCCCATTACAATCAACACAATTGTTCCTGGGTAGTGCAGTTTACTCCAGTGGGGTCAAACAAGTCACATGCACGGACGCTGGCGCACACACAGACACGAGACATGGCCACATTGCCCTGGGAAACCAAACAATCCATGAACCAAATAGTCATGCACCAAAGACAAAAAAGCAAGGGTTTTCAGAAACCCTCGGAGGCTGGCAGGCAGGCAGGCAGGGGAACAAAGATGGGACACACAGTACACAGCGTATCTTATTGTAATGCTATGCTGTCTGAAAATGGAGAAGTCTCTGCACGCAACTCTCTGTACACACAACTCTCTGTACACACTCTCCTCACTTCCTGTTTCACAACAAGAACAATTAAACGTTCAACTACTGTAAATCCCTAGCCTTCTAGCATGGACACTACCATTCAATCCTAAAGGGGAACAAGGAGGGATGCACTGATGGGCAGTGGGAGGCCTTCCACATGCGAAGACGGGTACATTCTCCATGCCAACAGGGCTGTCTCCCAATCAACCAGTGCCACTGATACTCACCGTTCCCAATGTAATTGTTTCGAGGGTTTTGTTTGGGCGGCAGAGTGGAAGCTTGCTTGCCTGTGCTTTTTGGCAGCTTTTTAACACCAGCGGTCCCGTCCCTGCGCCCTGCTGTAGCCCCACCAGCTGATTTGGGAGGAGCGGTGGTGGGATGTTTTTTAGCCTCCCGCGTTCTGGCCTGGTTTCCTTTTGGAGTAGCTTTGATTTCATTCCTTACTAAGGGAGGTAGAGGAGGGGGGAGCAGAGCAACCTCTCCTGTAATTTACCAAACCCAGAGGGAGGGAGTCAGGGAGAGACAAACACAAGGGTGGGACCATGTAGAAAAATGTGTCTAGCTAATACTCGTAAAAGTCAGGAACGTAAAGTGGCTCCATCATGTGCATATCTAAGGTAGGAAGCGAAGTCTAACAGACATGACCTGACCTCCAACCTAATGTGCATTATGATGTTGGGAGAAGAAAAAAAAAATGGATACATTTACATATCAGGATATTATTTTAGATGATATATCATATTGTTTTGACAATATAGCACTAGTTGGCTGCACCAGCACCAAAACTCCAGTATCTTGTTCTCCATCTTCTTTTTAGCACACTTTTTTCATCACTTTTATTTCCATGACTGATCAAAACTCGTTGCGCCCTGTATGATACAATGTATGTATGTATGTATGTATGTATTTTTATTTATTTTATTTCACCTTTATTTAACCAGGTAGGATAGTTGAGAACAAGTTCTCATTTACAACTGCGACCTGGCCAAGATAAAGCAAAGCAGTGCGACACAAACAACAACACAGTTACACATGGAATAAACACAATATACAGTCAATAATACAGTAGAAAAAAAAGTCTACATACAGTGTGTACAAATGAGGTAGGATACCAGAGGTAAGACAATAAATAGGCCATAGTGGCGAAATAATTACAATATAGCAATTAAACACTGGAGTGATAAATGTGCAGAAGATGAGTGTACAAGTAGAGATACTAGGGTGCACAGGAGCAAAAATAAATGAAATAGATAACAGTATGGGGATGAGGTAGTTTGATAGGCTATTTACAGATGGGCTATGTCCAGGTGCAGTGATCTGTGAGCTGCTCTGACAGCTGGTGCTTAAAGCTAGTGAGGGAGATATGAGTCTCCAGCTTCAGGGATTTTTGCAGTTCGTTCTAGTCATTGGCAGCAGAGAACTGGAAGGAAAGGCGGCCAAAAGGAGGAATTGGCTTTGGGGGTGACCAGTGAAATATACCTGCTGGAGCACGTGCTACGGGTGGGTGCTGCTATGGTAACCAGTGAGCTGAGATAAGGCAGGGCTTTACCTAGCAAAGACTTATAGATGACCTGGAGCCAGTGGGTTTGGAAACTAATATGAAGCGAGGGCCAGCCAACGAGAGCATACAGCTCGCAGTGGTGGGTGGTATATGGGGCTTTGGTGACTGCATCCAATTTGCTGAGTATAGTGTTGGAGGCTATTTTGTAAATGACATCGCCAAAGTCAAGGATTGGTAGGATAGTCAGATTTACAAGGGTATGTTTGGCAGCATGAGTGAAGGATGCTTTGTTTTGCGAAATAGGAAGCTGATTCTAGATTTCATTTTGGAATGGAGATGCTTAATGTGAGTCTGGAAGGAGAGTTTACAGTCTAACCAGACACCTAGGTATTCGTAGTTGTTCACATATTAAGTCTGAACCTTCCAGAGTAGTGATGCTGGACGGCGGGCAGGTGTGGGCAGCGATCGGTTGAAGAGCATGCATTTAGTTTTACCTGCATTCAAGAGCAGTTGGAGGCCACGGAAGGAGAGTTGTATGGCATTGAAGCTCGTCTGGAGGTTAGTTAACACAGTGTCCAAAGAAGGGCCAGAAGTATACAGAATGGTGTCGTCTGCATAGAGGTGGATCAGAGCATCCCGGAGTCCCCTCTTCACTGTTGATGTTGAGACTGGTGTTTTGTGGGTATTACTATTTAATGATGCTGCCAGTTGCGGACTTGTGAGGTGTCTGTTTCTCAAACTAGACACTAAAGTACTTGTACTCTTGCTCAGTTGTGCACCGGGGCCTCACACTTCTCTTTCTATTCTGGTTAGAGACCATTTGCGCTGTTATGTGAAGGGAGTATGAAGGGAGTAGTACACAGCGTTGTACGAGATCTTCAGTTTCATGGCAATTTCTCGCATGAAATAACCTTCATTTCTCAGAACGAGAATAGATTGACGAGTTTTAGAAGAAAGATCTTTGTTTCTGGCCATTTTGAGCCTGTAATCGAACCCATAAATGGTGATGCTGCAGATACTCAACTAGTCTAAAGAAGGCCAGTTATATTGCTTCTTTAAATCAGGACAACAGTTTGCAGCTGTGCTAACATAATTGCAAAAAGTGGTATCTAATGATCAATGAACCTTGTAAAATGATAAACTTGGATTAGCTAACACAAAGTGCCATTGGAACACAGGAGTGACAGTTGCTGATAATGGGCCTCTGTACGCCTATATACAGTTGAAGTCGGAAGATTACATACACCTTAGACAAATACATTTGAACTCAGTTTCACAATTCCTGACATTTAATCGTTGTAAAAATTCCCTGTCTTAGGTCAGTTAGGATCACCACTTTATTTTAAGAATGTGACATGTCAGAATAATAGTAGAGAGAATGATTTATTTCAGCTTTTATTTATTTCATCACATTCCCAGTGGGTCAGAAGTTTACATACACTCAATTAGTATTTGGTAGCATTGCCTTTAAATTGTTTAACTTGGGTCAAACATTTTGGGTAGCCTTCCACAAGCTTCCCACAATAAGTTGGGTGAATTTTGGCCCATTCCTCCTGACCGAGCTGATGTAACCGAGTCAGGTTTGTAGGCCTCCTTGCTCGCACACGCTTTTTCAGTTTTGCCCACAAATTGTCTATAGGATTGAGGTCAGGACATGGTATTAGCCACTCCAATACCATGCCTTTGTTGTCCTTAAGTCATTTTGCCACAACTTTGGTAGTATGCTTAGGAACATTGTCCATTTGGAAGACCCATTTGCGACCAAGCTTTAACTTCCTGACTGATGTCTTGAGATGTTGCTTCAATACAGCCACATCATTTTCCGTCCTCATGATGCCATCTATTTTGTGAAGTGCACCAGTCCCTCCAGCAGCAAAGCACCCCCACGAAATTATGCTGCCACCCCGTGCTTTACAGTTGGGATGGTGATCTTCGGCTTGCAAGCATCCCCCTTTTTCCTCCAAACATAACGATGCTCACTACGGCCAAACAGTTCTATTGTTGTTTCATTAGAACAGAGGATAGTTCTCCAAAAAGTACAAACTTTTTATCCCCATGTGCAGTTGCAAACCATAGTCTGGCTTTATTATGGCGGTTTTGGAGCAGTGGCTTCTTCCATGCTGAGGGGCCTTTCAGGTTATGTAGATATAGGACTCGTTTCACTATGGATATAGATACCTTTGTACCGGTTTTCTCCAGCATCTTCACAAGGTTCTTTGCTGTTGTTCTGGGATTGATTTGCACTTTTCACACCAAAGTACGTTCATATCTAGGAGACAGAATGCATCTCCTTCCAGAGCGGTATGATGGCTGCGTGGTCCCATGGTGTTTATAGTTGCGTACTATTGTTTGTACAGATGAACGTGGTACCTTCAGGCATTTGGAAATTGCTCCCAAGGATAAACCAGACTTGTGGAGGTCTATAGTTTTTTTTTCTGAGGTCTTGGCTGATTTCTTTTGATTTTCCAATGATGTCAAGCAAAGAGGCACTGAGTTTGAAGGTAGGCCTTGAAATACATCCACAGGTACACCTCCAATTGACTCAAATGATGCCAATTAGCCTATCAGAAGCTTCTAAAGCTATGATGTCATTTTCTGGAATTTTCCAAGCTGTTTAAAGGCATAGTCAACTTAGTGGATGTAAACTTCTGACCCACTGGAATTGTGATACAGTGAATTATAAGTGAAATAATCTGTGTGTAAACAATTGTTGGGAAAATTACTTGTGTCATGCACAAAGTAGATGTCCTAACTGACTTGCCAAAACTATAGTTTGTTAACAAGAAATTTGTGGAGTGGTTGAAAAACAGGATTTAATGACTCCAACCTAAGTGTATGTAAACTTCCGACTTCAACTGTATATATAAAATATATACAGTACCAGTCAAAGGTTTGTACATCCCTACTAATTCCAGGGTTTTTCTTTTTTCGTAATATTTTCTACATTGTAGAATAATAGTGAAGATATCAAAACTATGAAATAACCTTTTGGTAACTACATGATTCCATATGCGTTAAGTAAAAAACAAACAAAAAAAGTTAAACAAATCAAAATATATTTTCTTCAAAGTAGCCACCTTTTGCCTTGACGACAGCTTTGCCCACTCTTGGCATTCACTCAACCAGCTTCATGAGGTAGTTACCTGGAATGCCTTTCAATTAACAGGTGTTAAAAGTTATTTTATGGAATTTCCTTCTTATTAATGCGTTTGAGCAAACCAGTTGTGTTGTGACAAGGTAGTGTTGGTATACAGAAGATAGCCCAATTTGGTAAAAGACCAAGTCCATATTATGGCAAGAACAGCTCAAATAAGCAAAGAGAAATGACACTCCATCGTTACTTTAAGACATGAAGGTCAGTCAATCTGGAAAAAACCATCAAGTGCTATGATGAAACTGGCTCTCATGAGGACCGCCACAGGAAAGGAAAACCCAGAGTTACCTCTGCAGCAGAGGATAAGTTCATTAGAGTTACCAGCCCAGAAATTGCAGCCCAAATAAATGCTTCACAGAGTTCAAGTAACAGACACATCAACATCAACTGTTCAGAGGAGACTGTGTGAATCAGGCCTTCATGGTCGAATTGCTGCAATGTAACTACTACTAAAGGACACCAATAAGAAGAAGAGTTTTGCTTGGGCCAAGAAACATGAACAATGGACATTAGACCGGTGTAAATCTGTCCTTTGGTATGATGAGTCCGAATTTGAGATTTTTGGTACCAACCTCCGTGTCTTAGTGAGACGCAGAGGTGGTGAACGGATGATCTCCGCATGTGTGGTTCCCACCGTGAAGCATGGAGGTGTTATGATGGTGATTTGCTGGTGACATAGTTAGTGATTTATTTAGAATTCAGGGCACACTTAACCAGCATGGCTACCACAGCATTCTGCAGCAATACACCATCCCATCTGGTTTGAGCTTTGTGGGACTATCATTTGTTTTTCAACAGGACAATGACCCAACACACTTACAGGCTGTGTAAGGGCTATTTGACCAAGAAGGAGAGTGATGATGCTGCATCAGATGACCTGGCCTCCACAATCACCCGACCTCAACCCAATTGAGATGGTTTGGGATGAGTTGGACCGCAGAGTGAAGGAAAAACAACCAACAAGTGCTCATATGTGGTAACTCCTTCAACACTGTTGGGAAAGAATTCCATTATAAGCTGGTTAAGAGAATGCCAAAAGTGTGCAAATCTGTCATCAAGGCAAAGGGTGGCTACTTTGAAGAATCTCAAATATAAAATATATTTTGATTTGTTTAAACCTTTTTTGGTTATTACATGATTTCATATGTGTTATTTCATAGTTTTGATGTCTTCACTATTATTCTACAATGTAGAAAATAGTAAAAAAATAAAGAAAAACCCTTGAATGAGTAGGTGTGTCCAAACTTTTGAATGGTACTGGTACCATCTAGTATGGACTAATAAAGTATATCTTATAGAGTAGGATCATTTCTCTTTACATTCTTCTCATCACGACCAAGCTCCTGCTGCCTTCAATAAAGCAACAGATTATTGCTCTCAGTGCCCGGGCACTTTAGATGAGACATTGTCCGGGTATCTGCCCTGATAGGGCGCCAAATGACTCCATAATGAACTGAGGCCTCATTTGAATCAGTCTTCCTGACCCGCACTGACCAGCTGAACCACTCTGAATGTGTTGTTGGAGAGAGCTCTAGCTGGTCATCCCAGTTTGTCTTTGGTCAGCAGTATTAAGTGGGCAGCTGTATTCTTTTTTATTTAACCTTTATTTAACTAGGCAAGTCAGATAATAACAAATTCTTATTTACAATAATGGCCTAGGAACAGTGGGTTAACTGCCTTGTTCAGAATGACAGATTTTTACCTTGTCAACTTGGGGATTCGATCTAGCAACCTTTTGGTTACTGGCCCAACGCTCTAACCACTAGGCTACCTGCCGCCCCAGCAGTAGATTGGCCTACTATTGATCTGAAGAGGCCAGAGCTCTGGCTCCAGAGGCCCATATTGTTATGGTCAGTAGAGTACTGAGGGCCTTTGATCATTGCAGAAGTGACAGCCTCCTTTTGTCTGCAGGGCTTAAGAAAAGGGGATTTCTGCTCTTTCGTTTCCCTATCTGACTGTTAAGGGGATTTAACATAGGTGTATCTGGATACATTCTGCTGGAGTGTGCAGCATTATGCCTATCAGTCAGGGGCTACTGCTAAAAGATCAACAGCAATGGAGACGTGTTAATAGATATGGGATGGAAAAAATAGAATTGAGGAACCCCCACAACACTTAAAAAGCTTCAGATGGCAATACTCCTGCAGGTCTAAAAGGGTGATAATGACCATTAGTGGATGGGTTATTGCTCTGTTCAGACTCCTGCTTGGAGGTCAAAGCCAAAATAGGAAGCGCTAGTGGACACATTATTCAATTGGAGCTCACCGAATGGATTTAGACCATGCCATTTCATTTAGCTCTGGCCTGCTTGCAGACAAACATGTTAAACGCATTCCAGTATACCTGCTTTGTCCTCCACATTCTCCGACCCTTTTGTCTTCTCCTCCAAAGGTGTTTGCGGAGACTCCATGTCAACTTTGACCTCATCTGACCCCACACTAGGCGTTGCATGGCCATTTAGATTCTCAGAGTTCACTGGCTCCTCTGGTGCAAATGAAACATTTAAGAGTTAGCAAGGGGTGAGAATGGGGTACATTTTAGCTGACATTACCTGACATTTAACTGACAGCTATTTTACTACATCCATTAATTATACAGTACACACAAGGAATGTAAGAAGAAAGGAGGCTTCCGTCTCGAGACATTTACCATTAGATTAGCTCCCCTAAGAACAAAATTACATTTGTCTTCCTTGACGCAGATTTGAGGTAATGTTACATTGGTGTTAAACAATGCGTGGGAGGGGACTACAGTACAGTGTACCAGGAGGACACAAACAACTTAGACGGAACTGCAGTTTGGGTTTCTTCCCCATCGTAGCAACAGCTAACATCAGGTGGTATTCCACTTCCTGATGACGTAGAGGAAAACGGGGGTTTGGGGCGGGACTTCTACTCAATACTATAATAAACAAATGGAACACTTAGCACACTGTTAGATTTCATACATTTTCCCGCCATAACTCACCTTGATCGGGAATGAGAACGCCTCTTCTTATCAGCTCCTCTCGACTTTGCCTCGTGGAGATTTTCCTCTCCAGAACTATGGAGATGAGCATGGCAGAGTTGTTAATCATTGACCAGATGCAGTCATTAATTCTATGCCTTTTGCAATGACAGGGGAGGATATTACCCACTGCACCCCCCCCCCCCCCCCCCACACACACACCCTAAATTAGGGATTAAATAAAAGTACAGGAACAATTACACAGATGAATTGATTACAACATGCCATGTGAAAGATGAACAGCTTAGGGAAATGGTTCCATGATGCAGTCGGGAAAGTAAGCCCATTAAATATGTAAATTATGATCCCTCGAAGGCTTTATGGAACTCCGATTCTCTATCATGTTTTATTTATTTATTTATTTCACCTTTATTTAACCAGGTAGGATAGTTGAGAACAAGTTCTCATTTACAACTGCGACCTAGCCAAGATAAATCAAAGCAGTGAGACACAAGGAACAACACAGAGTTACACATGGAATAAACAAACACGTAGTCAAATATACAATATAAAAAGTCTATATACAGTGTGTGCAAATGAGGTAGGATAAGGGAGGTAAAGCAATAAATAGGCCATGGTGGCAATATAATTACAATATAGCAATTAAACACTGGAGTGATAGATGTGCAGAAGGTGTGTGTGCAAGAAGAGATACTGGGGTGCAAAGGAGCAAAATAAATAACAGTATGGGGGATGAGGTAGTTGGATGAGCTATTTACAGATGGGATATGTACAGGTGCAGTGATCTGTGAGCTGCTCCGACAGCTGGTGCTTAAAGCTAGTGAGGGAGATATGAGTCTCCAGCTTCAGTGATATTTGCAGTTCGTTCTAGTCATTGGCAGCAGAGAACTGGAAGGAAAGGCAGCCAAAGAAGGAATTGGCTTTGGGGGTGAACAGTGAGATATACCTGCTGGAGCACGTGCTATTGGTGGGTGCTGCTATGGTGACCAGTGAGCTGAGATAAGGTGGGGCTTTACCTAGCAAAGACTTATAGATGACCTGGAGCCAGTGGGTTTGGCGACGAATATGAAGCGAGGGCCAGCCAACGAGAGCATACAGTTTGCAGTGGTTGGTAGTATATGGGGCTTTGGTGACAAAACGGATGGCACCGTGATTGACTGCATCCAATTTGTTGAGTGGAGTGTTGGAGGCTATTTTGTAAATGACATCGCCGAAGTCAAGGATCGGTAGGATAGTCAGTTTTACGAGGGTGTGTTTGGCAGCATGAGTGAAGGATGCTTTGTTGCGAAATAGGAAGCCGATTCTAGATTTAATTTTGGATTGGAGATGCTTAATGTGAGTCTGGAAGGAGAGTTTACAGTCTAACCAAACACCTAGGTATTTGTAGTTGGCCACATATTCTAAGTCAGAACCGTCCAGAGTAGTGATGCTGGGCGGGCGGGCGGGCAGGTGTGGGCAGCGATCGGTTGAAGAGCATGCATTTAGTTTTACCTGCATTTAAGAGCAGTTGGAGGCCACGGAAGGAGAGTTGTATGGCATTGAAGCTCGTCTGGAGGTTAGTTAACCTGTCTGGGAACGGGGTTCTGCGGAACCCCTCGCCAACAGCCAGTGAAATTGCAGGGCGCCAAATTCAAACAACAGAAATCTCATAAATCACATCTCAAATATACAAGTATTAGGCACCATTTTAAAGATAAAATTCTCGTTAATCCAGCCACAGTGTCGGATTTCAGAAAGGCGTTTACAGCGAAAGCTCCACAAACGATTATGTTAGGTCACCACCAAGTCACAGAAAAACATAGCAATTTTTCCAGCCAAAGAGAGGAGTCACAAAAAGCAGAAATATAGATACAAATTCATCACTAACCTTTGATGATCTTCATCAGATGACACTCATAGGACTTCATGTTACACAATACATGTATGTTTTGTTTGATAAAGTGCATATTTATATCCAAAAATCTAATTTTACATTGGCGTGTTATGTTCAGTAGTTCCAAAACATGCAGTGATTTTGCAGAGAGCCACATCAATTTACAGAAATACTCATAATAAACATTGATAATAGATACACCTATTTATTATACATGGAACTTTAGATAAACTTATCCTTGATGCAACCGCTGTGTCAGATTTCAAAAAAACTTTACGGAAAAAGCATACCATGCAATAATCTGAGTACGGCGCTCAGAGCCCAAACCAGCCAAAGAAATATCCGCCATGTTGTGGAGTCAACAGAAGTCAGAAATAGCATTATAAATATTCACTTACCTTTGATGATCTTCATCAGAATGCACTCCCAGGAATCCCAGTTCCACAATAAATGTTTGATTTGTTCGATAAAGTTAATAATTTATGTCCATATACCTCCTTTTGTTAGGGCGTTTGGTAAACAAATCCAAACGCGCGTGCAAGTCCAGCGGAAAGTTCGGACGAAACGTCCAAAAACTCCATAGAAACATGTCAAACGATGTATAGAATCAATCTTTAGGATGTTTTTAACATAAATCTTCAATAATGTCCCAACCGGAGAATTCCTTTGTCTGTAGAAAAGCAATGAAAGGCGAGCTAACTCTCACATGACCGCGCGTCACGAGCCCATGGCTCTCTGCCAGACATCTAACTCATCCCCCTCTCATTCAGCCCCCCTTCACAGTAGAAGCCTGAAACAATGTTCTAAAGACTGTTGACATCTAGTGGAAGCTTTAGGAAGTGCACAATTACCAATATCCCACTGTATCTTCAATAGGGGCTGAGTTGAAAAACATCAAACCTCAGAATTCCCACTTCCTGGCTTGATTTTTTTTCTCAGGTTTTTGCCTGGCATATGAGTTCTGTTATACTCACAGACATCATTCAAATCGTTTTAGAAACTTCAGAGTGTTTTATATCCAATACTACTAATAACATGCATATATTAGCATCTGGGACTGAGTAGCAGGCAATTTACTCTGGGCACGCTTTTCATCCAAAAGTGAAAATGCTATCCCAATGAAGTTAACACAGTGTCCAAAGAAGGGCCAGAAGTATCGTGTCTTCTGCGTAGAGGTGGATCAGAGAATCACCAGCAGCAAGAGCGACATCATTGATGTATACAGAGAACAATGTCAGCCAGAGAATTGAACCCTGTGGCACCCCCATAGAGACTGCCAGAGGTCCGGACAACAGGCCCTCCGATTTGACACACTGAACTCTGTCTGAGAAGTCGTTGGTGAAACAAGCGAGGCAGTAATTTGAGAAACCAAGGCTGTTGAGTCTGCCGATATGAATGTGGTGATTGACAGAGTCGAAAGCCTTGGCCAGGTCGATGAATACAGCTGCACAGTATTGGCTTTTATCGATGGCGGTTGTGATATCGTTTAGGAACTTGAGCGTGGCTGAGGTACACCCATGACCAGCTCGGGAAACCAGATTGCATAGCGGAGAAGGTACGGTGGGATTCGAAATGGTCAGTGATCTGTTTGTTAACTTGGCTTTCGAAGACCTTAGAAAAGGCAGGGTAGGATAGATATAGGTAGCAGTTTTGGTCTGGAGTGTCTCCCCCTTTACATTTTAGAAAGAGAGAGTCCAGATTGTCTAGCCCAGCTGATTTGTAGGGGTCCAGATTTTGCAGATCTTTCAGAAAATCAGCTATCTGATTTGGGTGAAAGAGAAATGGGGGAGGCTTTGTCAAGTTGCTGTGGGGGGTGCAGGGCTGTTGACCAGGGTAGGGGTAGCCAGGTGGAAAGCATGGCCAGCCGTAAAAAAAAATGCTTATTGAAATTCTCAATTATCATGGATTTATCGGTGGTGACAGTGTTTCCTAGCCTCAGTGCAGTGGGCAGCTGGGTGACGGGTGGTTGTTTGACCGTAGACCCATTACAGACACAGGCAATGATGCAGTGATCGCTGAGATCCTGGTTGAAGACAGCAGAGGTGTATTTGGAGGGCAGGTTGGTTAGGGTGATATCTATGAGGGTGCCCGTTTTTACGGATTTGGGGTTGTACCTGGTAGGTTCATTGATAATTTGTGTGAGATTGAGGGCATCAAGCTTAGATTGTAGGATGGCCGGGGTGTTAAGCATGTTCCAGTTTAAGTTAAGGTCACCTAACAGCACGACAGCACTTAACATCATTAATAGTACTTGCATGACAATCTCACAGTGAAGTGTTACATGAGCCTTTAGGTGAGATTGTGTTTGTGTTCAAGAGAATGGATTAGTACTAACTAGAGGTTGTCCAAGGTATGAGTAAACTGCATAGGACTAATACAATACCTGGTATGACTAGGGGTGTGGAGGTCTTGACATTTTATCAGACGGTTATTGTCATGCAAATGACTGCCAGTCTCACAGTAATTGACCTTTTAATTAACATTAAAACACGTTTAGCATCTCCAGGCCTCCACGCATAGGCCTACAAGCCACTGATGCGCGTCTTTGGAACATTTACATATTAAAGAGTAAAATGAATCCATTTACTATACATCACAATAAATCCATTTTTTAGGCAGGTCTAAAGAAACATTATGATATTAATAAAATGTATTTCAGAAGAAAAGAATATGAGTTGTCCTACGGTATGTTATCTCGCTATGTGCCATACCATAGGCTGTAGGCTTGTTCATTTAGCAGACAAGATATTGCTTACAAATCCTGTGCCATTATTTTATATTATATGATTTTATAGAAAGAAGAATATAATTGACCTTAGCTGGATAAAATAGAAAATATATATTTTCCCATTCTGGAGTGAGTGAGCATATGGAGTGGCTATGTTGAGCGTAAAAGTTATAATTTGAAACAGGTCCTTATGCTAGATTTAGAGTTATTTGGCCACTTTAGTTGTGAATGATACAAACCTTAGAATGTATATGGGACTGCATGGTGCGTCTATAGGCTATTGAAGACTTGAGAAAGCCACAAAAAAAGCTTGCACTCTGTTCCTTGCCTCAGGCTGCACACACTCTTCTCTCTTTTTTTCACCTTTATTTAACTAGGCAAGTCAGTTAAGAACAAATTCTTATTTTCAATGACGGCCTAGGAACAGTGGGTTAACTGCCTGTTCAGGGGCAGAACGACAGATTTGTACCTTATCAGCTTGGGGGTTTGAACTTGCAACCTTCCGGTTACTAGTCCAACGCCCTAACCACTAGTGACCATATTTCACCCATCAGACTATTCTAAATGTAATCTTGTCTTCACTAATATGTCAAAGTTGTTTAGATTTAGAATGGCCCATTATAAAATGGGCAAGAACAGGTGTAGGGGGAAAAATAAATGTCATCCACATGCACTCGAATGGAGAATGGAGGCCGCTTTCCCATAGCTTGTTTTTCAATCATGCAGGGTAGGCTACTCTGGTATTATAGTGGAGCATGTGCTTAATATGAGCAGCTGAAAACTAAATATAGTAGCAGATGGGATCCTCCTCTTTTTAGTGGCAACCATCAAAACTCTGCTTTCACACTGGGCTCATAGGAACACCCATTTCACTCCACTGTTTGAGGAGCATGCAGCCTCTCGCTGTGCGACAGGTTTTTTCCGCCCAAACTCTGTATGCCATGGGCTGTCCAGCCCTGTTCCTGCAGCTTCATTTGGGAAACAAAGTCAAATCTGTTAGGGAATATTGATAGTAACTTTTTTTCGCAAGAAAACATTTCATTAAACTATTGACAGCCCGCCTCTCTGCACGCTCGAGAAAGGAGAGAGAGGGAAACGCACAGTGGTGAGATATTCTGTAGCTAGGGGTAATGTCAGTCTATTAATTATGAAAACATTTTTAAAAATGCCCTATTTCTAGGCTATTTTGGGTGTTTTGAATTAATCATCCCCTTAGAAAGTGCTGTCCATTTAGTTGTATTAGGCTTTGAAACGAGATTCACAACAACTGTGTTTTCCCCTCAGTTTCAACCTGTTGTTGAACTTCTTTCTTCAAATTGATCGATCACAGTGAAGTGAGTTTTAAAAGCATGATACTGTTTTGATGATAAGTGTTTGATGTGATTTTTAATGGCATTTGCATTGATGTCAGAGTGGTTTGAGGGACAATAGAGTGCTGAGTACCAGGCCATTAGTGACCTGATGGTCATTAGTGAGTTGGGTACTACCAAAGCATGTCCAGAGTGCATAAAAGGAGATTACAGTGACTCAACGGTCAAGTGGAATTTTACTGCGGTCATGACTCATGACTGCCGGTGTGGCGGTAATACGGTCACCGCAACAGTCCTAGGTATGACCATTCTTCAGTCCACACCAGAGGAGTATTCTCAAGCCTTCTGAAGCCTTTAGATAATGTAATCTGTTTACAACTTTAAATTTAGTCGTAGTTCTTCTAGTTTTCCATAGAAATAGTAACTGACTTTAAGCATAAAGTTTCACTCATACTAGTTACACGAGAAGGTTGGATTTTATACCACCTTGCATGTGACAGATATTTCGATAGGCTGGCATAGACTGGGAATACACTGCTGACTATTGGCGGCCCAGATACAGCCATCCAACACTTTAGCCATGCAAGAGCACAAAAAGCTGCTTTTGTTCAAATTAGATGCTGCCAGACAATCACTTCCACTGTAACACAGCTAATGGAGAGCATTTGTGTTCTAATAACAATTATCACACCAAGAGTTGAACCTGAGAAGTCCTTTCCACTACCAGCCAACAGACCTGGGTTCAAATAGTATTGGTTTTCTTTCAAACAGCTGCACTTGATTGAGCTTGCCTGGCACAATGGAACAAATGGGTTAGAACCAACAATGTAAACCCCACCCAGACAGGCTCCATCAAATGGTGAAAGTATTTGAAAGAAAACTAAAATGATTTGAAGCCAGGTCTAGAATGACATGAAGAGCTCAACATGACTGCATATGATGATCAGATATCACTTCATTTAGTTATGTGTTACATAGTACAGACAGTGGAGGATGCTTGAGAAATTAAACCCATGATCACACTTCTATTCTTTGGCAGCACCGAATTAATTTCAAACCTGCCCATAGCCAGCCTATATTCTATCACTCGAGATCTTTACATAAATGTAAATTGTCAATATCACAAGATTTACATTAGTTAAGGTATTCACACTATGTAGCTTGCCAGGAATTTCAGCGTCATGCAAGATACAAACGAATGGCTTTGTGTGTGTGTGTGTGTGTGTGTGGGGGGGGGGGGGGGTAATTTCAGGGGATATTGAATAGAACAAGTTTCATGTTAGCCATGGCAACAAAGGAATAGTTGGCTACAGCATAATGAAACAGTATGTGACCAGGCTACTTCAGACGTACCTTTGGATAGGTCCTGAAACTTGTCACTGGTTTTCTTCTTGCGCCATTTCCAGGGTTTGAAGATCTTCCCTATAGTGGAGAGCTTCCCCTTCTGCTTCAGTGGAGGAGTCTGGGTGCTGCCCACCACAACATCACAGTTGGACAGAGATGCTTTTTCCAGTCCATCAACTGTGGGGAAATCACACAAGGACACACCTGATCAGAAAACATACTTACTTAGCCCTGTTCATTCCTACGTGGAACATAGGGTTGCAAAACTACCGGTAATTTACCAAGTTATCGGAACTTTCTATAATTGTGGTAATTAACAGGTAATCTACGGTAACTTTGGTAATATATTTGAATTACAAATACATATTTATTAATCCTTATATCTGTGTACATATTGTCCATGGGTTTCTAGTAAATAGACCAAAGGTTCAAGGGAAAAGAGCCTAATTAATGAAAAAACATTTAAATCAACAATGGCATAATTTTCTATTAACTCTGCAACTCTTCCAACTAATACACTTTTCACAACACACTTTTTTTCACAACTGCCACCAGTTTGGCATCAAAACATTTACAGAAATATATTGACATAGTAAAATAAATAAATATACTTGATATGTTACGAAAATTCCATAAAATCCTGTATGTTTTCGAAATTCCTGTAGTTTACTGGTAAACTTTGAAAGTTACCGGTAATCGACCCTCCAGTTGCAACACTATGCTTTAAGAATTACTAAACACAACATGAGAAAGTGGATGTTGCACAATGGTGAATTCACTTCAGTATGCGTCAGAAATAAACATGTACTTTCACATGACTTTAATTAGATTTTCTAGGTCAATCATTTTGTCAACAATTATCCCAACTTTGTTGCATTTAATAATATATCTTCTTTGCTAAACAAATCATAATCTCCATAGCAAAGCAAAAGAGCAGATAAAACCTTTTGATAACCCACGTGCAGCCCTGTTTCACAGTGATTCATTTGTTGCTGTACTTGGCCTTAGCAACCAGATTCATGTCCTTCCCTAATCCTTTCCATTCCTGTTTGAAAGTAAGAAACCAGGGGAATGGGAACAGGCTGGAATACTAAGGTTGGAGGGGGGAAAAAAGAGGTGTGGCGTTTCCTCATGCCTCACTTCTCAGGAATAGGGAGGTTCCATGGCTCATGGCTGCTGAATGTTGTTTTCTCCGCATCATCCATTCATCCATCCTTCCATCCATACATACATAAAACATTGCTACCACAGAGGACAGTGGAAGATTATCCACCTACTTATTTGAAAAGATTAAGAAGTGGAATCATCGCCTCAACGATTAACTGTGGTGTTCCCCAAGGCTCCGTCTTAGGCCCCATTCCTTTCCTAATCAGGAAACGCAACATCCAATTCCACGAGAACATAAACACAACCCCAGACTCCCTCTTCTTCATAACCCCCAACTCCTCTGGTCCCCAATAACTCAGTGAACTCTTCAGCCCCAAACAGTCTTCACGTTCACGCCGGTCAAATTATCAATGACTTGCAGTTCCAAAGACGCACCTAAAAACAATGGGTCACTGAGCATTCTGCTGTCTCGACCCCCGGCTCTGGAACGAGCCCCCCCAGACCACCACTGCCTTGAAGTCTGAGCTAAAGAAACACTTCTTCAAACTGGATTTCGCTTAATGTGATTGTTGTGGTATCTGTTGTCAGTCTTATACATTCGTTTCAAGTTATTATTTTGTCCATGTCGCCTCCTTTATTAAATGTATGTATCTCGTATAATACGAGGCTGCTTGAGATCTTTTAATTTCTTGCTTTAAGTTTTTTAGTCCTTTAATTCATTTTTTTTTCTCCATTTAATGGTAGCTCTCAATTTAAGGAGCTTTGTGATTTATGTCTGTAAATGAAAAGCGCTCTACAAATGCAATTATTATTGTATGTTTTATGTTTGTTTTGATTGCTGAAGGAGCACATCCTTGTTCAGGAAAAAAAAAACACTTAATACCCAAGGATGATTTATTAAAATTGAATTAAAGAAAAGGTGTTTTATAAAAAATGGTGGGACAGAAACCCTAACCATCTCAAGAACAACTCAAGCTCTGTTTCATTTAATGTCCAGGTAGCTGTAAATAAGCACAACTGTATATGAAATCATGGGTCTCTGTCTGATGGAGGGGAAGTGAAGTGAGGCCTGTCCAAACAAAAGGGGAACACAAGAGCAACACATGGGAGGTTCCCAAGACAGTGTAAAAATAATGTGCTTGAGAAACATAGGAAGTGTCAAAGATTTAGGCCCTATTCCAACTACGAGAGATGGAGGAGAGTCTAAGGAGCAGAGGGGCCAAACAGATTTCCACTTTTCAATTCACATTACATAATTGCCTTACCTTTCGTTGTGGCTTGCAACATGACATTCTTGGTCCGCAGCTCAACTTCACCGTACATATCACAGTGGCCACTAGCTAGTAAGCAAACTATTTAACAATCCAAGTAACTTTTCTTCTAAAACATATGACAATATGTTAAACCAAACCATATTACACTCTTGAATAAAGCAACAATCCACAAGCATGTGCAGACAATTAAAGGGTTTATTTTAACATCCGCTACACCATTTCCTGGTTGCTAACATTCTAATAGTTCACCTAATTTCAGTTTGTGACAAAGCAAGCAAATATAGTATAGAGAATCATTGTACCATCTAAACCGGTGTGAAAAATCTTTTCCATAACCAAAAATATTGTATTTTCAGCTGGTGTACAACTCTGAAATTAAAAGACACAAAAACAAAACTTAGCGGGAAGCATAGAAATAACGCACATACAGTTGAAGTCGGAAGTTTACATACACCTTAAACAAATACATTTAAACTCAGTTTTTCACAATTCCTGACATTTAATCCTAGTACAAATTCCCTGTTTTAGGTCAGTTGGGATCACCACCTATTTTAAGAATGTGAAATGTCATAATAATAGTAGAGAGAATTATTTATTTCAACTAATTTCTTTCATCACATTCCTAGTGGGTCAGAAGTTTACATACACTCAATTAGTATTTGGTAGCATTGCCTTTAAATTGTTTAACTTGGGTCAAACGTTTTGGGTAGCCTTCCACAAGCTTCCCACAATAAGTTGGGTGAATTTTGGCCCATTCCTCCTGACAGAGCTGGTGTAACTGAGTCAGGTTTGTAGGCCTCCTTGCTCGCACACGCTTTTTCAGTTCTGCCCACAAATGTTCTATAGGACTGAGGTCAGGGTTTTGTGATGGCCACTCCAATACCTTGACTTTGTTGTCCTTAAGCCATTTTGCCACAACTTTGGATGTATGCTTGGGGTCGTTGTCCATTTGGAAGACCCATTTGCGACCAAGCCCTAACTGATGTCTTGAGATGTTGCTTCAATTTATCCACATAATTTTCCGTCCTCATGATGCCATCTACTTTGTGAAGTGCACCAGTCCCTCCTGCAGCAAAGCACCCCCACAACATGATGCTGCCAACCCTGTGCTTCACGGTTGGGATGGGATTCTTCGGCTTGCAAGCCTCCCCCATTTTCCTCCAAACATAACGATGGTCATTATGGCCAAACAGTTCTATTTTTGTTTCAGCAGAACAGAGGACATTTCTCCAAAAAGTACGATATTTGTCCCCATGTGCAGTTGCAAACCGTAGGTCTGGCTTTTTTATGGCCGTTTTGGAGGAGAGGCTTCTTCCATGCTGAGCGGCCTTTCAGGTTATGTCGATATAGGACTCGTTTCACTGTGGATATAGATACTTTTGTACCCGTTACCTCCAGCATCTTCACAAGGTCCTTTGCTGTAGTTCTGGGATTGATTTGCACTTTTCACACCAAAGTATGTTCATCTCGGTGTTAATACTTGCTTGCTATTGTTTGTACAGATGAATGTGGTACCTTCAGGCGTTTGGAAATTGCTCCCAAGGTTGAACCAGACTTGTGGTGGTCTACAATTTTCTTCTGAGGTCTTGGCTGATTTATTTAGATTTTCCCATGATGTCAAGCAAAGAGGCACTGAGTTTGAAGGTAGGGATTGAAATACATCCACAGGTACACCTCCAATTGACTCAAATGATGCCAATTAGCCTATCAGAAGCTTCTAAAGCCATGATGTCATTTTCTGGAATTTTCCAAGCTGTTTAAAGGCACAATTACTTGTGTCATGCACAAAGTAGATGTCCTAACCGACTTGCCAAAACTATAGTTTGTTAACAAGAAATTTGTGGAGTGGTTGGAAAACAAGTTAATGACTCCAACCTAAGTGTATGTAAACATCCGACTTCAACTGTATAACAAATCGACCACTTCTTAGACATGCTTTTAATGAGAATGACAGATCTATAACTCACATTTCAATGTGAATTTGGTTGGGTCGCCCAAAAAGTTACTGCAACTTTAAATTAGCTGACAAAAAAAACAATTCCTGCTCTCTAGCTAACTAACATTAACAACATTCGTCATAATTAAGTAATGTTAGCATATAATAATGAACGTATACCCCTCCCATACGAATATAAAAGTACCGTACCGTTATCATACAATGTCATTCATATTATAGTATAGGCTACACAGCTATGTAACGCTAGCTAGCTCAACAAAATAATTTCTGCATCCTCACATAAACGTGCTGGCTATAGCTGAATGCTGACGTTTAGCTGAACCATAGCTAGATAGTAGCTAGTGTAAGCCTAAAAGCTCCCGTATTAAAGTTACCTTAGAACATGCCAGGCTTAATTTTATAAATATCATGGAAGTCATAATATGAGGTACAAGCAAAATCGCGACTGAAAACATTGATCATTCCCTTGGGAGCTGCTTCTCTCGGTGGAGGCCCAAAAAACAAGCAAAAAACACTATTGAAATGTAAAGCTACGGCGACAATTTCAGAATGTAACAGGCTGTTACTACAATTTCATGTAAAAAAAACTAACAATAAAACAGGAAAATATGGAACATTTTTGGAGTGGAGGCTCCTCAGAGGAGGAAGGGGTGGACCATCCTCCTCAGTGAAATTTCATAAAAATAGTGAAACACTAAAGTTCTCCTTTTTAGATAAAACTATACTAAATATATTCATATGTCACCAAATAATTTATTAAAACACACTGTTTTGCAATGAAGGTCCATAGTAACTTCAACAGCACTCTCTGGTGCAGCCAGAGGACAGCTAGCTTCTGCCCTCTTCTAGGTACATTGACTTCAATACAAAACCTAGGAGGCTCGTTGTCCTCACTCCCTTCCATAGTCCTACATGGTCATTTTGACCACCTCTGGAGGACGGCCTCCAACCAATCAAAGCTTTTGTGTCCATCCAATCATAGGGTTAGGATCAGAGAATTAACCTAGTGTGTTGTATTGGGGTTGTGCCGCAGACCATTATGGGGGGTGTTCCATGTGTTGAGAGGCTTGGTGAGTTGGTGACATCATTAGATAGAGATTGAAAAGCGATAGTTGAGCATTTTTTTTATATTATTCAATTCAAATTAGTTTCTTCAAGTTACAGGAGACAGAGGTAGATTATAAATAGTTTTCTTGATTTTAGAACTTTCTTTTTGTGTCTAGTTACTGCAATTTATATCAAACTTCAGTAGCTTGCTAGCTACCAGCTCGCGTGTGCAGTTTTCACTGCAAATGTTGTTTACTTTTTGTTTAAGAACCCCTTTCATTCTCTGGGGTACACGGAAAAGGTGCAAATTAAAACCGAGGGTCGACCTCTGCCTGAGATCAGTTTCATGAAGAAGGATGAAAAGGTGAGGGCATTCAATATAAATTGGAATCAAAAGTATAGCTGGTTAACAAGGAGCCTTTCATCAAGCCGCCTGTATTGCTTGCCTTGTCTGCTTTTTGAAAAGTGAGTCTTGGGCGACAGGGGGAGGGAGGTATAGTGACCCGAAGAACATTGATCGTTCAGCTAAACGGCAAAACAAAAGCAGGGAGCATATAAATGCCCACATCAGATTCAAGCTTCAGGGAAAAAGCTGCATCGATCATGACAAAGGTCTGCGTATTCAAACTGCGCAACACAATGAGAAAGTAAGAATAAACAGGGATGATGTTCTCAAGCGGCTTATCAACACCACTGCGTTTTTGGGCATGCAAGAATTGGCTTTTAGAGAACACGACAAGAGGCATAGTTCCGCTAACAAGTGCAACTACAAGGAGCTTGCAGCGGTAATTGCACATTATGATGCTTTCTACTGTCTTTTCTGGGATGTCAAAATCAATTCAGAACAATTTGATAGCTTCCATCGCATCATCAATTAAAAGTTAGATTAAAGAGAGAGGTTGACACAGCGCATTTTTGGGGGCTTTCCACTTTCCTCCGGCATTTATTTAGCAAAGATGATAACACATAATCACTCCGGACAGACAAGCAAAACCTCATTACATAAATGTTACAGCAGCCTAGGCTACACCTAAACATTAGAGATCTGACATTCTGTATGGGATAAAAACAGGAAAATCTTTCAGTCTGATCAACTGTAGGCTACTAATAAGAGCAGCTGCATACAGCCGATGTGCGCTGTCCATTTGGTCAGGGTAACTAATTGGTAACGTTATGTATTTATAGTCCATTTGTGTGTCAGGAGA
Source organism: Oncorhynchus mykiss (assembly GCF_013265735.2). Lineage (NCBI taxonomy): Eukaryota > Metazoa > Chordata > Actinopteri > Salmoniformes > Salmonidae > Oncorhynchus > Oncorhynchus mykiss. The sequence goes on along the minus strand of NC_048584.1, from coordinate 27,329,452 downwards.
AAATGTAAATGTGATCAAATTTGGTTTATATTCAAAATTGGGCTGGCAAGGCTGTTCTTGCCACAATATGGACTTAGCCTTATTTGGTAAAAGACTATCTATTCCTGTGGCGGTCCTCATGACAGCCAGTAGCACTTGACGGTTTTTGCGACTGCACTTGAAGAAACTAAAAGTTGTTGACATTTTCCAGATCGACTGACCTTTATTGTCATTTCTCTTTGCTCATTTGAGCTGTTCTTGCTAGAATATGGACTTGGTCTTTTACCAAATAGGGCTATCTTCTGTATACCACCGTTACCTTGTCACAACACAACTGATTGGCTCAAACGCATTAAGAAGGAAAGAAATTCCACAAATTAACTTTCAAGAAGGCACACCTGTTAATTGAAATGCATTCCTCATGAAGCTGGTTGAGTGAATGCTGTCATCAAGGCAAAGGGTGGCTACTTTGAAGAATCTCAAATATAACATTTACATTTGGATTTTTTTCTTTTTCGTGGTATCCAAATTGGTAGTGGCAGTCTAGTCTCATCGCTGCAACTCCCGTATGGACTTGGGAGAGGCGAAGGTCGAGAGCCGTGCGTCTTCCGAAACACAACCCAACCAAGCCGCACTGCTTCTTGACAATGCCGACTTAACCCGATCGTGTCAGCGTGCACTGCGCCCAGCTCGCCACGGAAGTTGCTAGTGCGCGATGGGACAAGGACATCCATGCCAGGCAAAACCCTCCCCTAACCTGGACAATGCTGGGCAAATTGTGCACCGCTGCCCCATGGGTCTCCCTGTCGCGGCCGGCTGCGACAGAGCCTGGACTCGAACCCAGAATCTCTAGTGGCACAGTACCACTGCGATGCAGTGCCACTCGGGAGGCCCTATATTTTGATTTGTTTAACACTTTTTTGGTTACTACATGATTCCATATGTGTTATTTCATAGTTTTGATGTCTTCACTATTATTCTACAATATAGAAAATAGTAAAAAATAAAGTAAAACCCTGGAATGAGTAGGTGTGTCCAAACTTTTGACTGGACCTATATATATATATATATATTTATATATATATATATATATGTGTAGCCGAGGGTATTTTTGCAAAAAGTCTAGTAAATGTGAAGACCCTCTTAAAAGCAGCAATCCTTAGTTGAAACAATAACAACTCCAACTCCCCGCCCGTTTCAGTAAAAGGCTAAAAGATGGGTTGGCGAAATGTAACCACTCAAATTCATACAGCTATGGATGCAAGGACTGACCATCCATGATATCAAAACCATAGTTTTATCCATGTTTTGAGGCTATATAGTGTTTGTTTACATTCATACTGTACAAAAATATAAATGCAACCATTTCAAAGATATTACTGAGTTACAGTTCATAAAAGGAAATCAGTCAATTGAAATAAATAAATTAGGTCCTAATCTATGGATTTCACAAGACTGGGCTGTGGTGCAGCCATGGGAGGGCATAGGCCCAACCCTCTTGGCAGCCAGGCCCACCGACTGAGGAGCCAGGCCCAACCAATCAGAATGTGTATTTCCCACAAAAGGGCTTCATTACAGACAGAAATACTTCTCAGCACCCCACCTCAGATGATTCCACAGGTGAAGAAGCCTGATGTGGAGGTCCTTTTCACTTTTGTTTTGAATGTTCTTAAATTGGAAAATGCAAAAATAAAATATATTTTTTTTAAAGTATCAAAAAGTAAAAGTATAAAATTCTTCACATTAAGCAAACCAGACAGCACAATTTATTTTTCATTTACTGATAGCTAGGGCACACTCCAACACTCAGATATAATTTACATACGAAGCATGTGTGTTAAGTGAGTCCGTCAGATCAGAGGCAGTAGAGGGATGTTCTCTTGATAAGTGCGTGAATTGCATTCAAAACGTTATGAGTACTTTTTGTGTCAGGGAAAATGTATTTTTACTTAAGTACTTACACCACTGGTAATGATCATGTTGTTTAATCAGATTCTTAATAATCCATCCACCTGACAGGTTTGGCATATCTAAATAAGGTTTTTGTACATATGGAACATTTCTGGGATTTGAAACTAACACTTGACATGTTGTGTTTATATTTTTGTTCAGTGTACTTTGCTTACAAACATTGGATTAAAACAAGGTTATATGTTGGGTTCTGATGGGGTATGATAGTTGAACTAAGCTCATGAGACATTTCTAAGTTATATTCTTCTAGAATCAAATGGGTACATATCATTAACTTAGAACTCCCAAAATGTACATTACCATTCAAAAGTTTGGGGTCACTTAGAAATGTCCTTGTTTTTTAAATAAAAGCACATTTTCTCTCCGTTAAAATAACAAAATTGATCAGAAATACAGTGTAGACATTGTTAATGTTATAAATGACTATTGTAGCTGGAAACGGCTGCTTTTTAATGGAATATCTACATAGGCGTACAGAGGCCCATTATCAGCAACCAAACCAATGGCATGTTGTGTTAGCTAATCCAAGGTTATCATTTTAAAAGGCTTAATTGATCATTAGAAAATAATTTTGCAATTATGTTAGCACAGCTGAAAACTGTTGTGCTGATTAAAACAGCAATACAACTGGCCTTCTTTAGACTAGCTGAGTATCTGGAGCATCAGCATTTGTGGGCCCAATAACAGGCTCAAAATGGCCAGAAACAAAGATCTTTCTTCTGAAACTCGTCAATCTATTCTTGTTCTGAGAAATGAAGGCTATTCCATGCGAGAAATTGCCATGAAACTGAAGATCTCGTACAACGCTGTGTACTACTCCCTTCACACTCCCTTCACAGAACAGCAGAAACTGTCTCTAACCAGAATAGAAAGAATATTGGGAGTTCCCGGTGCACAACTGAGCAAGTGGACAAGTACATTAGAGTGTCTAGTGTGAGAAACAGACGCCTCACAAGTCCTCAACTGGCAGCTTCATTAAATAGTACCTGCAAAACACCAGCCTCAACGTCAACAGTGAAGAGGCAACTCCGGGATGCTGGCCTTCTAGACAGAGTTGCAAAGAAAAAGACATATCTCAGACTGGCCAATAAAAAGAAAAGATTAAGATGGGCAAAAGAACACAGACACTGGACAGAGGAAAAAAGTGTTATGGACAGACAAATCTAAGTTTGAGGTGTTCGGATCACAAAGAAGCACATTCGTGAGATGCAGAAAAATGTAAAGATGCTGGAGGAGTGGGAGATTTGTACAGGGTAAAAGGGATCTTGAAGAAGGAAGGCTATCACTCCATTTTGCAACGCCATGCCATACCCTGTGGACGGCACTTAATTGGAGCCAATTTCCTCCTACAACAGGACAATGACCCAAAGCACAGCTCCAAACTATGCAATAACTATTTAGGGAAGAAGCAGTCAGCTGGTATCCTGTCTATAATGGAGTGGCCAGCTCAGTCACCAGATCTCAACCCTATTGAGCTGTTGTTGGAGCAGCTTGACCGTATGGTAAGTAACAAGTGCCCATCAAGCCAATCCAACTTGTGGGAGGTGCTTCAGAAAGCATGGGGTGAAACCTCTTCAGATTACCTCAACAAATTGACAACTAGAATGCCAAAGGTCTGCAAGGCTGTAATTGCTGCAAATGTAGGATTCTTTGACGAAAGCAAAGTTTGAAGAACACAATTATTATTTCAATTAAAAATCATTATTTATAACCTTGTCAACATCTTGACTATATTTGATATTCATTTTGCAACTCATTTCATGTATGTTTTCATGGAAAACAAGGACATTTCTAAGTGACCCCAAACATTTGAACGGTAGTATATGTAGCAACTACAGATTTTCCCTTTGAGTAATAGCACGTAGTACAAAAGCACACCAACATCTCCAGTATACTCAACACTTCCTTTTTAGATTTGCTGTTCACTGCAGTGCACAAGGATGAGCCTATATGTATATTTTTCTCAAGGATTCAAAAGCGGAAGCCGGAAGGTAGTTCAAAGGTTAATTGCTGGAGGCGTCAAAAAGGCCATATAGGTTAACATTACCTACCTCAATACCTTAGGAGGTGTGGCTCTACAAAGACCATAAGATTACGACAGACAAGAGGTATCGTATCACTAACAACCAGGAACCGTGTGTCCTACACCTTATGATGGATTTCATTAGCAATTCTATGTTATATGAGGAGTCAGACATGGAGACTACGCAGTATGCACTCCTCTACACAGGTCAAAGGTGCACACCCACATTCCCTGCCAAGGACACCCCCAAGATCCAGTGATCTTGAGTCCTTGGTTGTTTTTGGATTCTTAGGCTGTAAAATGTGACCTTGTGTATTCTTTATGACTTTAGCTTGACCTAAATTGAAAAAGGAAAGGAGGTAGGGAACTGTCACGAGGAAAAGAAAAGCAAAAAGATAATGGAATTTGAGTTAATCACACCATCCTTGTTCTCTCTGTCACTCAACTGAATTCTGATTCAAAGAAAGTTACCTAGCCTACGTCAAATCACTATTCACTGTCACACACAACCTATATTCACACACATCTATAGAGTAGAACCTAGTAGAATCAAAGGCAGATGTATTTGATTGGTCTGAATGTATTTGATTGGTCTGATGTATTTGATTGGTCTGAAAGGTATCATGTCTGCAAAACATTTTGAGTAAACAAATAACAGGTAATAAGCTAATGCGGCTCTTTAACTGTGAGAGTTTTACCCCAGGCACCGGTCCTAGAGAATAATCAAATGTGTCACAGCCAGTGTTTATACACAGAGTGTAGAAACCATTAGGAACACCTGCTCTTTCCATGACAGACTGATCAGGCAGGTGAAGAGGTCAAAGCCATGATCCCTTATTGATGTCACCTGTTAAATCCACTTCAGTGTAAATTAAGGGGAGGAGACAGGTTAAAGGAGGATTTTAAGCCTTTAGACATTGATTGTGTATTTGTCATTCAGAGGGTGAATGGGCAAGACAAAAGATTTAAGAGCCTTCGAACAGGGTATGGTATTAGGTGCGAGGTGTACCGGTTTGAGTATGTCAAGAAATGCAACACGGCTGGGTTTCTCACGTTCAACTTTCCCGTGTGTATCAAGAATGGTCCACTACATCCAGCCAACTTGACACAACTGTGGGAAGCATTGGACTCTACATGGGCCAGCATCCTTGTGGAATGCTTGACACCTTGTAGAGTCCATGCCCCAATGAATTGAGTCTGTTCCTAATGTTTTGTACATTCAGTGTATATTGCAAGTGCTCCAGTGTGAAGAGAAGCACAGTATGAGGCAAGTGTGATTTCTAGCAACTTGAGCAAACACCTCCATTTCAGCTAATCTTGTTTTTGTCTAGCTAGCTTATGTGACACGTTTTGATTAGAGAATGACAATTGTCCATCATTAAGGCGATTCATATCTTATGCAATTGCAATGAAAAAGTACTTTTTCAAGCCATCAGGCAGGTTTATAGCCTGAATTGTGTTTACACGGTTGACATATAATTTCCAATATGTATTGACCATTCATCCTTTCAGCAGAGTGCCAGTTCCAAGTTCAAACATTGTACCCATATAAAACTGATTAGCTATATAAAAACTGATAACTCTCTCTCATTGCAAATGGCAGTTACCAAACATTGGTGCAATTATTATAATATATTTTCTTACAACCATGATGACTCGTGATTATTAACATGAATGACCAGACCGGCAGGGATAATGTCTTACCTGAGGCCTGACATTGAATTTTGAAAAGGCCGGAGGTGATCAGCGTTGAATACTGCAAGAACATGTCATACACAACGACAGCAGATCAATAAATACCTTCCCTTCAGACTTTGCTCCTCAATTCTGACAAGGAATTTACAGTGAATGTCATATTCACAGAAATGTTTCTTGTGCATAGAAAGTTTATTTCTCTCAAATGTTGTGCACAAATCTGTTTATATCCCTTTTAGTGAGCATTTCTCCTTTGCCAAGATAATCCATCCACCTGACAGGTGTGGCATATCAAGATACCTTCTGCTGGGGACAATAAAAAGCCACTTAAAATGGGCAGTTTTGTTACACAACACAATGCCACAGATGTCTCAAGTTGAGGGAACGTGCAATTGGCATGTGGACAGCAGGAATTTCCACCAGAGTTGTTGCCAGATAATTGAATGTTAATCTCTCTACCATAAACTGCTTCCAACATCGTTTTAGAGAATTTGGCAGTACGTTCAACCGGCCTCACAACCACAGACCACGTGTAACCACACCAGAAGTGAACTTCTGTCTGTAATAAAGCTCTTTTTTGGGGAAAAGCTCATTCTGATTGGCTGGGCCTGGCTCCCCAGTAGGGGGATTGATAGATAGCTGTTTGGGATATAGAAAACTACCAACAAAAAAAAAACACAACAAAAAAGTTTGACACAAACAACCACAAACTGTTTGGGGCATTTTGGGGTAAGCCTATTGAAGGACACATTATATTTATTTTCTACAATAATCACATTTAGTCTCAATTAATCAAACTAAGCTTACAAACAAATATGAAAGAGGTGGGGCCAGCTGCATTCCAAACTTCCAATCCCATGGTTTCATTCCCAGATTGATATCAAATAGGAACAATGGGACTGTTACAGTAGGTTCTTTGTGTGGTTAATGACAGAAAAATCTGTAAAGCTCACAATTATCACCATTAGACTTCAATAAAAAGACTAGAACTGCCTGGGAGCGAATGGACAATGGCTTCACTTGTTGCTGCTCAGTGGAGAGAGTTAGAGAGGTTGACTATTTGGGAGAACTAATTTGGGACATAGCTCTATATTTCAAATCAATTGAGAGACATTGAAATTTACAGTACCAACTTTTAAAATGGGGCTACTGACAACTTTAGTCTGGTCTTAGACAAGCAAATTTCATTGACAGAGGGAACAGTAGTCCTTCTCAAATGTGTTTGATTATCTTGTGAATTAATTGACTGTCAAACCAAACAAACAGACAATGATTGAGATTGCACTGACAGCAGAAAAATCTAAGCCACATACAGAAGAATGCCAATCTGCTAGGGGAAAAAAACATTCAGGATTTGTTGTCAATGTGGATCTCCTAACACATACAGTATACAAAGCCTAAAATTAGATTAGTGTTGATCTCTGGTGTAGTCCAGGCAGCAGCTTTCATGTTTGGGTGGCGGTATAACTCACAGACAGTATGAAACAAAGTACTGCATGACAATAATAATTCAAACAGCTGCTTGACAAGGGAGAAAATGGTTTAGGGACACAAACAAAGTTAGTCCTCAGCTCTAACAACGCCTCCCTTCAGAGTCAAGGAGAATGACTTGGAGCCGTAACGAAATGAAGGACACAGAAAATGCCACTTCTGTACAGTCCCAGTCATAAATGTGTATATAAGCCATATTCACACAGGACTAGTATTACTATAGAACGTCATGTCCGGACGGGATTAGTTTCACCAAACTGCCCCTGTAATTATATTTTTTCCAGCTATGACGGAAACCTGGAGGCTCTTCTAGACGTGAATATTTCAAATGTCTAGGGATAGCCTAATATTGGCCTGATGGTCTTCAGTTCGGAGAAAGTCGAAATAATAATGCATATCAATAAGAACTATGAACTGTGACCTATGCAGACGTTTAATAACCTGACGGATTTGGCAATTTATCAATTAGCCTGAAGTTTTATTTGAAGCTGTGTGTGACTCGTACTGAACGAATGATGACATCATTGGAAAGGCATGTCATAACCAAAAACATCAATACCGTTTGGGCCTCAAATAGAACTTTGAGTAGCCAAATGACATACGATGGAACTACACACCAAAACAAAAAGCATTCAAATGCTGCACATCCATCTGTGTGCTTTCAATTCAATCAGACATGCTGTTTGCTCACCAGATGTTTTTCCCATTGTCTTGCTTTATGTGCCACCGGCAACCAGAAAAATATTTGGTCAAGGGGAAATAGGGAGAGGTTTCTTCAGCTGAAGCCACCGGGGAGTGTTTATACAGTCACCGGGGAGGGTTTATGCACTTAAACATCATGGTATTTTAAGATCCCAAGCTATTTGACATTCAATATTCTTTTCAAATTTAGTGTAACCAACCAAACATGTAAAAAGCTGATATGTTTTATTATGAACAGTGAAAATGATGGGCTATGATTACTTATAGGAGAAAAAAGAACATGGAGAGAACAATGTTGTTAAAGAGTATGCATACCTTGCAAGGTAAACTCAACCATAACACCTTGGGTTATGTTGCTGCACTAGAAGGTCCTTTAGGCCTTGAAGAGTTGAAATGTCAGGCATGCATTTACTTGTGAGTAATGTTATTGTTAAGTAAGCATTGTGGTTAGTATGCTACAGAAGATGCATCCCTGCTCCACCCTGTGCCGACAGCAGGGCAGGCCCGCCCATCAGACAGGATTAGGCGGACGCCTAGAGCTGCAGATTGACGAGGGCGGCATTTTCCGAGCTAAACTGATCAAGACGCACCTCCAACACATAACACCTCACATAACTCAGCCTCAAAACAATGAAAACTTCTCTCACTCAGTGGCATTTGGGCTATTAAATTGAACGCCGATGCCTCCCCATGATAAGCAGTGCACTTTGCCAAAGGCAGGGGTGCAAAATATGTATCTAGACCATGCACAGCACGCCTCTCCATGGTGCTGTTGGAGACGCAGTGCTGTGGTGCTTCACCAATACATCAAATCATGTAGCCTATAGAGTAGATAGAGTATATAGCCTCTGTGGCCTTTTCTGTAGCCTGCAGGGCAACCAAATGTATAAACATGTCATGAGAGAGACACTTTTTATATCATGTATGCTTCCGATCAAATAGCCTAAATGGTGTCCTATCAAATAAAACATTTGCTTCAATGTGAATATGAACTATCATGTTAGCAAACACACCATATTCTAAAAACAGGACAGGTCAAATGGACAATAGCCTATGGAATGAAATTAGGCTACTCACTACTGCTGTCCGGGAGTTTCACAAAGTGGGCTAAATTGTCATGATAATTAGCGATTTCAAATTTGGCAAAGAAGAAAATACAAACTGCATTTTTCAAGATAACGCAACGCATGATAAACTTGGGTAGCTGACAGGCAGCACACTAAGAATGTATCCTACCACTTCTACGTGCCAGTTATGATTTTCATACTCATATTTAATTTCTCAAAATCTTTGTCACATGGTTACAAAAATGACAGAACCTTAGTGTATTATTAGTGGTGGTCAGAAATCAGACATCCCCAAATGTCTGATCTTCAAATGTACTTTCCTACATGTGCACGCTGCAGGCCAGGTAGCCTGCTTTATGCTGATCAGGCTCGCGCACTCCATCAACAGGATAGAGAAACAACCAGACACATGCTCATATGGACCGCTCCAAACAAGACAATAAAAACATTGACAAACCTCATAAATCATGGTATGAAATAAACCAAAACTTTTGAACTCTGCAAACAATGTTTCCATTCAGAGAATGACTGTAATTAATCCATTCATTAAGAGATATTAATGTAACCAAATGACAGAGATTAACTGTAAATGTACACTTTTTATTATATATATAAAAAACTTGGTGTATATATGTATTTATTATTATTTTATTTTTTTAAACATTTTATTTTACCTTTATTTAACTAGGCAAGTCAGTTAAGAACAAATTATTATTCAATGATGGCCTACCCCGGCCAAACCTTGGACGACGCTGGGACAATTGTGCGCCACCCTATGGGACTCCCATTCATGGCCAGATGTGATACAGCCTACTACCGGTGATTTATGTAATGAGGAATTGATACAAATAAACAAAGGGCAAACAATTCACACAATGAAACAATTAATGTGCATGAATTGGCAGGAGACAGCTGAGCACATTCTGGAGAGCTGAGTGCATTCTGGAGAGCGATGAGCCCATATCTTCGCCACCAAAACCTCCCCTTCTTTTGTCTTAACATTTCAAATTATACTCAAGACATCATCTTCACACATATTTTTGATGCTTTTCACTGACAGGCACAACTCAATAATCAGCTAAGTCTATTGCCATGAGTGCTGCCAAAATTGAGGACAACCCAACAATGCAAAGCCTACTCGCCTGTGATTTGAAACAATCCACAGCAAAACAATTAAGAAGTTAATGATCCTCTGAGGCATTTGGAAAGTATTCACTTTTTCCACATTTCGTTACATTACAGCCTTATTTTAAAAAGGATTACATTCATGTGTTCCTCAATCTACACATAATACCCCATAATGACAAAACAAAAACAGTTTTTAATCATCTTTGCAAATGTATTAATAATAAAAAGCTGAAATATCACATTTACATAAGTATTCAGACCCTTTACTCAGTACTTTGTTGAAGCACCTTTGGCAGTGATTACAGCCGCAAGTCCTCCTGGATATGATGCTACGAGCTTGGCACACCTGTATTTGGGGAGTTTCACCTATTCTTCTCTGCACATCCTCTCAAGCTCCGTCAGGTTGGATGGGGAGCGTTGCACAGCTATTTTCAAGTCTCTCCAGAGATGTTCTATTGGGTTCAGTTCCGGGCTCTGGCTGGGCCACCCAAGGACATTCAGAGACTTGTCCCGAAGCCACTCCTGGGTTGTCCTGTTGGAAGGTGAACCTTGGCCCAGGTCTGAGGTCTTGAGCGCTCTGGAGCAGGTTTTCATCCAAGGAGCTCTCTGTACTTTGTTCCATTCATCTTTCCCTCGATTCTGACTAGTCTCCCGGTCCCTACCGCTGAAAAACATCCCCACAACAGGTTTCCTCCAGACGTGAAACTTGGCATTCAGGCCAAAGAGTTCAATCTTGGTTTCATCAGACCAGAGAATCTTGTTTCTCAGGATCTGAGTGTCCTTTAGGTGCCTTTTGGCAAACTCCAAGCAGGCAGTCATGTGCCTTTTACTGAGGAGTGGCTTCCGTATGGCCACTCTACCATAAAGGCCTGATTGGTGGAGTACTGCAGAGATGGTTGTCCTTCTGGAAGATTCTCCCATTTCCATTTCTGGAGCTCCTTCAGAGTGACCATCGGGTTCTTGGTCACCTCCCTGACCAAGGCCCTTCTCCCCGATTGCTCAGTTTGGTCGGGCGGCCAACTCCAAACTTCTTCGAGGGAGGCCACTGTGTTCTTAGGGATATTCAATGCTGCAGACATTTTTTGGTGCCCTTCCCCAGATCTGTGCCTTGACACAATACTCTCTCGTAACTCTACAGACAATTCCGTTGACCTCATGGCTTGGTTTTTGCTCTGACATGCACTGTCAATTGTGGGACCTTATATAGACAGGTGTGTGCCTTTCCAAATCATGTCCAATCAATTGAATTTACCACAGGTGGACTCCAATCAAGTTGAAAAAACATCTCAAGGATGATCAATGGAAACAGGATGCACCTGAGCTCAATTTCGAAAGTCTCAAAACAAAGGGTCTGAATACTTGTGTAAATAAGGTATCTGTTTATGTTTAATACATTTCGTTAAAAAAATCTAAAAACCTGTTTTTGCTTTGTCATTATGGGGATATTGTGTGTAGATTGAGGAGGAAAAATATTTATTTAATCAATTTTAGAATAAGGCTGTAACGTAAAACAAATGAGGAAAAAGAAAAGGGGTCTGAATACTTTGCGAATCCACTGTATAAACATTTGGAAAATGTTTTCCAATTTACTTTAGGAACCGCCACCTACGGTAGCTGATATTTAGAGCTTGAATAACCAAAATGCTGTCTTAAATCTTTGTCAGGTATCAGGACTATAAAGCCATTCCAACTGCCTGTTTTATAAACAGAGGCGACCACATGGATAGGCATTAATTAAAGTGCATTGTCGGCTGACACTGCATAGCCTAGGCTACTATTCTGCTGAGGGATAAAAGGAGGACCGCAATTTTTTGTCTCACCAAAGGTGGCATGCCGACAGAGACCACGCACATTTCTAAACCACCCACATATTACTGTAACTTTGACATCAATACAGTAATGTCAATTTCCTCGAGCATGTGTGACCAACCGGGTATTGAACACATGTCGTCTGCAAGACTACTGTGTTATCCCACTGGTCTCAGTCAGTTGTGGAAAAAGTACTAAAATGTCATTCTTGATTAAAAGTAAAGATACCTTAATAGAAAATGACTCAAATACAAGTGAAAGTCACCCAGTAAAATACTACTTGAGTAAAAGTCTAAAAGTATATATATTTTTAAATATACTTAAGTATCAAAAGTAAATAGAATTGCTAAAATGTATTTAAGTATCAAAAGTAAAAGTATAAACCATTTCAAATTCCTTATATTAAGCAAACCAGATGGCACAATATTTGTTATATTTTTTTATTGATGGATAGCCAGGGTCACAACACTCAGACATAATTTACAAACAGAGCATTTGTGTTTAGTGAGTCCGCCAGATCAGAGGCAGTAGGGATGACTTTTTGATAAGTGTGTGAATTTGACAATTTTTCTGTCAAAATGTAACAAGTACTTTAGGGTGTCAGGGAAAATGTATGGACTAAAAAGTACATTATTTTCCTTAGGAATGTAGTGAAGTAAAAGCAGGCAAAGAAATAGTAAAGTACAGAAAACAACTTACTTTAAAGTATTTTTACTTAAGTACTTTACACCACTGGTCATTGTCGAGGTTTCGTTACTCATTGTGTGTATGATAATTCACCAAACCTACATGCCCCTGCTCTCTTTTGAAAAGACAACAGATGTGCTGATCAGTATCTCTCCCATTGAGTATGTAGCTCATAGTACTCAAACCGGTCAAAAGGAGAGTCAGAGCAGTTTGGTACTGGATTCTTTATTATGGAATAACCGTTCACTATTGCACAAATGATCTGTTTTGCATGTCTTCCAGTTTGCATTGCGATTTAGTTTGGGTATTGAAAACTGGTTTCGAAGATGAGTCATTGTTGACTCATTAGTTCCATGACTGATGAGCATAACGTAACCGTTAGTGGTACAAAGTATCCGATTCTTGTCAATCTCCTAATGCAAGACAATTATTCTAAAAGCTTTCTTTATGCATTCAAAATCAGTTGCAATGATGTAGATGCCCATGTACGATCACATTGGAGTAAAAGGAAAATAAGACCGATATTTTCAAGCAAACCAACTCACACTTGTTGAATATGTGCATTTCAAAAGGGTAAAGTTAGAAAAGTAAGACGAGTTAAAATTGTCAGACATTATCGACTTCCTGAACAATAAGATATATCTGTATGCGCGTGAATGAGGAAAGCAGACTCACCACTCGCATTTTGAGACAAGGAGGAGACAGAAGTCTGGCCCATTCTGTCTTCAATGGACCGCCAAACCAACAATCACGCGGTCCCCGATGAACTTTCACAATAAAGTCATCGCCAAATCCTAAAGTTAATTTGACCTACTTCAGGCCAATTGTTGGGTTAAAACTATTGAAAAAAACGTCGCTTGGTCTGAGAACCTCTGTTTAACCTCCCTCCGATTCAGCTCAAGAATGCCTGTCATTTCTTTATGCAGATTAGGATACTACCCGTCAGAGGTCGAAGGGAGGAATTCTCTACTACCAGAGAGGAAGAGGCGAAGCGAGGTGGTTTACTCCGCCCAAAATCTGTCCACGAAGTGAGGAATTTGTGTCTGGAGGCCAATGAGTGTGTCGAATTTGGTTAAAAATATATATATTGCAAATTTGCTACGTGCGATTTATTTGATCGAATATAACTTTCGTAATGCTTAGGTTGTTACAAGTGTACTGATATAAGTGGACGCACGTGTCATTCCAGCAACTTTGAACACATATTTGATATCAGAGTTGTGTCTGCCCTCTCATTGGCTATAATGTTCCCACCTGATCTGGCGTCCTCCTGCATGTCTTCCGCCTTTGTGAACAACGACTCCCGTTGTTAGGGTGGAGACACGAGCATCTCGTCATTCTCCTTCCAGACCCATATCAAACATCTCCAATCCAAAGTTAAATCTAGAATTGGCTTCCTATTTCGCAACAAAGCATCCTTCACTCATGCTGCCAAACATACCCTTGTAAAACTGACCATCCTACCAACCCTCGACTTTGGCGATGTCATTTACAAAATAGCCTCCAATACCCTACTAAACAAATTGGATGCAGTCTATCACAGTGCAATCCGTTTTGTCACCAAAGCCCCATATACTACCCACCATTGCGACCTGTACGCTCTCGTTGGCTGGCCCTCGCTTCATACTCGTCGCCAAACCCTCTGGCTCCATGTCATCTACAAGACTCTGCTAGGTAAAGTCCCCCCTTATCTCAGCTCGCTGGTCACCATAGCATCTCCCACCTGTAGCACACGCTCCAGCAGGTATATCTCTCTAGTCACCCCCAAAACCAATTCTTTCTTTGGCCGCCTCTCCTTCCAGTTCTCTGCTGCCAATGACTGGAACGAACTACAAAAATCTCTGAAACTGGAAACACTTATCTCCCTCACTAGCTTTAAGCTCCAACTGTCAGAGCAGCTCACAGATTACTGCACCTGTACATAGCCCACCTATAATTTAGCCCAAACAACTACCTCTTTCCCTACTGTATTTCATTTATTTATTTATTTTGCTCCTTTGCACCCCATTATTTTTATTTCTACTTTGCACTTTGCATATTCTTCCATTGCAAATCTACCATTCCAGTGTTTTACTTGCTATACTGTATTTACTTTGCCACCATGGCCTTTTTTTGCCTTTACCTCCCTTATCTCACCTCATTTGCTCACATCGTATATAGACTTGTTTATACTGTATTATTGACTGTATGTTTGTTTTACTCCATGTGTAACTCTGTGTCGTTGTATGTGTCGAACTGCTTTGCTTTATCTTGGCCAGGTCGCAATTGTAAATGAGAACTTGTTCTCAACTTGCCTACCTGGTTAAATAAAGGTGAAATAAATAAATAAATACAATTATAGCCACAATCTCTGGTATACTGCCCCAATAGCCTACAACCACCTCGGTGCCTATAACAGATGTAAATAGTTGGATGTCATTTAATCAACACAGTATAGATATTTTTCAACCACACAGTGACACCATAATACAATTACAGTGTTCAGATCTTCAAACTGATGGCAGTTTGAGGATTGCACAACAAGCAAACAATCTAAGATACAGGACTGTTTAGCTAGCACAGACTGGAGATATGGCCAAAATATAAAATCACAGTATTACATTTTCTTTTTAAGGTATGGTGCTATTTGATGTTATTTGATGTTTTTGAATAATACACGTTCTAAATTTTATTTTGGTAGTGTGTGACCCTAGGGTGGCAACACATGCATTCTAAGTGATTTCAATGGGTCTTTCTCCATTCTGATTGTTTTATACTGTTCAATTAAACTTCAACCAAAAATACTGACGACGATGAGACATTCTACAGGGAGGAGGTCAGAGACCTGGCAGTGTGGTGCCAGGACAACAGCCTCTCCTTCAACGTCAGAAAGACAAAGGAGCTGATCGTGGACTACAGGGAACAGAGGGCCGAGCACACCCCCATTCACATCGACAGGGCTGTAGTGGAGCGCTGTAGTGGAGCAGGTCGAGAGCGGGTCAAGTTCCTCAGTGTCCATATTACTACAGACCTATCATGTTCCAAACACACCAATACAGTCGTGAAGAGAGGGCGACAATGCCTCTTCCCCCCCAGGAGGCTTAAAAGGTTTGGCATGGGCCATCAGATCCTCAAAAAGTTATACAGCTGCAACATTGAGAGCATCTTGACTGGCTGCATCATCGCTTGGTATGGCAACTGCTTGGCATCCGACCGCAAGGCGCTACAGAGGGTAATGCATATGGCCAAGTACATCACTGGAGCTGAGCTCCATCCCATCCAGGACCTCTATACCAGGCGGTGTCAGAGGAATGCCCTAAAAATAATTTCAATGACTCCAGCCACCCGTCATAGACTGTTCTCTCTGCTACCAGACGGCAAGCGGTAACGGAGCACCACATCTGGGACCAAAAGGCTCCTAAACAGCTTCTACCACCAAGCCATAAGACTGCTGAACAGTTAATCAAATGGCTACCCGGACTATTTGCATTGACCCCCTTTCATATTTGATTTGTTTTGCACTGATATTCTTGCACTGGCTCTATGCACACTCACATATACTACACTGACACTTCAACACACACACACACACACACACACACACACACACACACACACACACACACACACACACACACACACACACACACACACACACACACACACACACACACACACAAACTACATACACTCACACACACAATACACACACATACGCATGCATATCGACACCATTCACACTCTTCACATACACTGCTACTCTGTTTATTACCTATCCTCATTGCCTAGGGACTTTTACCCTACCTACATGTACACATTACATCATATACCTCAACTACCTCGTACCCCTGCACATTGACTCGGTACCGTTACTCCTTGTATATACTGTAGCCTCGTTATTGTTATTTTATTGTGTTACGATTTACTTTTTATGCTAATCTTTTCTTAGGTAAGTAAGCATTCCTCAGTAAAGTCTACACCTGTTGTATTTGTCGCATGTGACAATATAACTTTTATTTTTTTAAATCTTTCAAATCACTATAATCATGGTATTGTTTTTTAGTGTTCTTTTTAGTTAGCTAGTTTAAAATAAATATGAACTCAGCACAAATTTTAAAATAGGTCTTTGAAAACGGAATAGAAAGTTTGTTTAATAATGTATTTGGCCAATGGAAAGCTTAGATCTACATAAATCATCTTAAATTGTCGGAAAATCTGAAAATTGTGGTGGAAAATTATGTTTTATTAAGACAGTACACATATTTTCCCAGTTCTTTTTCAGACGGTCCGCCATTAAAGCTAGTTGAGGAGGAAAATTATGCCTTTTCAGCCTGAATGGAGGATGCTTTATGTACTAGCCGGTCCACAGGGGACAAGAGTGTATTACCGGGAATGAACATCAATCTTAGAGATCTAGCGGCCACTGTCGGCTGCCTATGCTACTACCTGCACAACTTTATTATATCTATTATTTTGTATTTTCTTTTTTCCCACAACTTTCTTAGAGTGTAACAGCCATCCAAACAGTTCCTCTTTAGCTGTAGGCTATGGTTTGCTGAGAAGGAGAAAAAAGCCCTGAGTGAGCTGTATTGCCAGTGGGTGGGGACCACTCAGGAAGGCTCTCCAATTCCTGCCAAGAGCTGACGGAAACCAGCCCTCTCCTGCCTCCAGACCTTCTCTGAGCATTGGCTCATAGGCAGCTACATGGTGAACTTATCACCATAATCTATCTCCACGTTCTCCCACCTCCCTCCTATTCCATAGTGTATCTCCTAATGTTACAGCACGATCATTTGGAATTGGCAAAGCCAGCGCTGTACAATAAGCATATGCTGTTACTTTGGCCCTAAATGCTATGAGATCACCAGCCCTGAGCACACTCACACCATTTAAAAATACACCAAAGATGGCTGACTCTATTTCTTTTCGAGGCAAGAGGCTCAACCCGTGTGTTGGAGTGAACTCCAGCTTTCGACAGCCCGTGGGCAATGCGATTCTTATGTCATAGAGTGCTCTGCGGGGGCTCAGCTGACACCTTGGCTGCATGACGTGTGTTAGCAGGAGATAAAATACCTTCACATACCAAAACATGGGTATACTAAACAGTCCAGCACTGACACACACACTGACTACAACTTATACCTTAAGTAAGAGCATTGGCATTGTACAAATAGGGAAACTGTGAGTGTAGATAAAGTGAAATGTGCAAACTACTATATATAGAAGCTCAATTAAAGGACCAGGTAGTGTTGACATGTAGGAAAATTTGAATCATGATTAATGGCCAGAATGTATGTACATAATAGGGTCTATGGTGAGTTGATATACAGAGTAGCCTAATGAAAAGAGGCTGTAAAAATGAATTGGCCTTTGCAGAGACTGTTTGGTTTAGGTGCAGGGCTGCCATCTACTGTTTAATAAACAATGTTCTGTATACAAGGATTTATTGAAACTATACCATAAATCAAAATCAGACCTAAGAAAAGTGTTACCAAAATGTTCCACAGTACATGGAGAAACATAACATTAGCCTTATAATATTGAACACAATCACGGCTCATATATTTCTACATCACTATAACACTGCTGATTCATTGTGGTCTGACACTATGCAAATGTGGACAACCTGCCTCGTATGATACAGCATACAAATTATGTTTTGCTTTGTAAAACACAGAATGAAGACAATTTACTGTTAAGAACCCATAGGGGGCGCTCAATTGGCCCAGCGTCGTCTGGGTTAGGGGAGGGTTTGGCAGTCATTGAAAAATAAGAATTTGTTCTTAACTGGCTTGCCTAGTTAAAAAAAGGTTAAATAAATAAAATAAATATATATATGCTTATAATAATTGCAGGTGTAGGATGTTCATTTGATCACTCTTGTTGCTGAGAATATTTCTACACCGCAGGAAATTCAGATGAGCTTTGTGATTTACATACATTCTCTGAAAACTCGCACTAATACTAACACACATATTAACAGTATTGCACTTTTCATGTAGCCTAATTTTGTCCAGCTAACAGCCAAACCACAGATCAAGTAACATTATGGACTAAACGTTCAAATCCTGTTGCTGCAGAATTATTTTGCTGTGACAATAGTGATCAAATTAAGATCCAACATTTGTACTAAAGCATTACTAGTCAGCTTTAAGTAAAGTGTTACCAAACATTGCTCTAGAGATGAAAGCCTGCAGTGGCATAGGAAGGAAATCCCTGAGGACTATAACCAATGTGCAGTCTAAGTGGATATTTAAGGGAATTGATTTTTGATTGGCCAAGAGTATATTCTTTACTTATCAACCTCTCCACAAGAACCCAAATACAGCCCCATGAATCTATCAGTGCTAATACACTTATTCCCCAGCTAGCCCTACAACTTATTCAGTTCCTGAATGTATTGATAGGTATGTTGGGACAGCCTACTTTTACAAATCACTGGGTAAATACTAAGTTAAAAATAGTACAACATTTATATTGTTTCAATACTTGACAAGTAATTATGTATGGCCTAATTACTTTGCTATTCTAGTACAATTTCCGCTCAGCATTATCCTAATTATTAATTATGAAGAAGGCCCAGTAGTAGGAAGTGAAATAGCGTAATGGATACTGACTGTATGTCTTTGTATTGTTACAGTATACCTCACTCATTGACTAATGGCCAAGGATGAAAAAGGAACTGCACTGTAACAGGATGTCTGAGAAAATAGCTCGATGGGCACACAGCTCATCGACATGTGGAGGAAAAAGAGAAAGAGTCATACATTATTAAGCAGCAATCTCAGAAAAAAATTCACGGTAATTATTGTTTAAGTGGTGCTTTTTAGTTCTTCCTCCTTTAGATTATTTATTTATTAACCTCAAATGTGGAACCAAAGGGAATGTGTTCCAAAGTGTTGGTAAACAATCTTTTATATAACCTAGTTTCTATCTGTCTAAAATGACAGCAAAACCATGGCGAACATCTCTAACTGTGTCATGACAAATTTGATACATTCAGTGCTCTGAATCGACTTAGGTCCCATACTATATGACCTGTTCTGCATGAAGGATTGAGTGGAGCAGACAGGACCGTTTGCCCATACAGGTAATTGCTATTAGATCCAAAAAGCAAAGGCCTAGTTTCGCTATCAAGCACTGGGAAATAATTGGATGGTCGTTGAGTTTGTCAAGTTGCTTATAGTCTAATCACACAGAGCTAAGTGTCAGTGAGTGCATTCAGATTACAGGCGGCAGTACAGTACACATTGAAGTGAATTTATGTGATGGACCCAGCTAATATTAGCTGTTATAGAGGTTTTTAAGAAAGGAATTAAGTTATACCATTTCGGCATTCCATTCCAACAGTTAAAAGACAAAAATGAAAATGGCATTATATGAGCTAGAGAGGTGCAAGCACGTACTCATACTTCCAATGGTAGAGAAGGGATGGTAACTATGTTTTGCATGTGCAATTTGCACCACAGTTTGATTCTGTATGCTGCAACCTCAACCTTTTATCACATACACAAATCATTAGTGATTACATACAAATACTATATATACCTGTATGGTATATTAAGAAAAAAAATAACATTGACATATCAGAATGATCTACTTTATACACAACATGATTAGATTTGATCTTCTCCACAAGCAAACTATTATTGAAACTGATACCAGTTACTTTGTTACTTTGTTTGGATGGCGTGAATCTATCATTACGGGACCACTTCACTTCCTACACCTAAATGTTGTAGATATACAAATCAATACATGGCATCCTGTCAGTAAGTAGATTATTTTCCCTGGTCTGGATGGCTCTTATTTTGAAATCTAGGCTGCTTAATAATAGCCCATTGCAGAGAGAATTGAGAGCATTATATTTCACAGTGCAGAGAAATTGGGGCTTAATGATCAAGTACAGGTTCACTATGAGAGAGAGGAGACAACAACAGACTCAGCCAGAGACAGAGGTCTACACACCCATTGCTCATTCACAAAAAAATAAACAATGTAGGACTGTTTGTTTCTTGAAAAATCACCACCACTACCTGCAGCAAAGGAGACATCTGATCTTCCTCAATTAGAATCCAATTGTCTTTGTTCAGACGTTTCATGCTGCTAAGGTTATTGATGCTTAGTGTCATTGATTTTTTACCATTATTACAGTTACTTTGGTCCCTTTCCAAGACTGAACCATTACACTGCCACAATGTCCTGTTGTTTGTACCAAGACTGGTCTGCTGCTTCAAGGGTATACGCTGTCACACTGTACCAAAGTTCTTTCAATTAAAAGTTTGATTGAAAGTACAACATAAAACTAGACAAAATAATCAAACATTTGTCAGAATGCATTTAATCATTAACCAATGGAAATAGTACAACATTTCCCATCATGGAGTGCATCTATTTTGGGGTATGGTTGATTGTGACAGAATAAACCAACTTTCAGCATTAGTAATGCCACAGGGAAGAGTTGAGAAATTAGTTTTCACTCTTTGTTGAGTTTTGTGAAATAAACAAAGGAGTAAGCAGATCCTATCAATCACTTTAAATGACTTTAGCCTTGTCAAGCCTTGGGGTTTTCTACATCAATATGACACTGCTGATTCACTGTGGTCTGAGGCGATGCAAACGTGGACAACCTGCCTCGTATGATACAGAATACAAATTATGTTTTGCATTGTAAAACAAATATTGAAGAGCACAACCTGGACCATATGAAATCATGGGTAAAGAAATATACAAAGCTATAACAGACACACACAAAGTCATGCAGAATGGCTTTGTTTCGCATCTTTGTATACATTACATCATTGTTTGTTACTACTGTAGAATTATCATAGTGGCAGTTGATATATTTCTGTGTGGGCAATCTATGTACTTAGTTCTTCTTGTCAGTCCACTTTCTCCAATACAAGTTGCATTTGAACAGGAGTTATGGCATGAGTTAATAGACTTGGCTAAATGTTATGACATTCACAGTGTGGCAAACGTAATTAAACATATAAAATGACATCAACTAAATATAGACGGACCGTAATGCACTACTAAAGAATAAGTCATCATACCCTGTCACTAGATATGACTATACGATAAGTTATGTGATGATGATGCATGTAATATTATTAAATGTAATCTCTCAAAGTGATAAGGCCATGTGTTTTGTCGTTATTTAATCAAATAACTACAACACAAACCAGGTTTCGAAACAATTTAGGCAAAAAAGAAGTAATTTAAACAACTGTAAACCAACAACCATCACATTACAGGCAAGGGTCTATTTGCCTGGCGGTGTTCCCTGAACAGCTGATCTGAATACACAGAGGGAAACTCATAAAGGTCCTTTTCAATAGGCTTGCAAAGTAGGGTACTTAGCAATCACAGCTGGCTCTAGGTGACCCTCTTCATGCACAGTCCAGGGGCAATTTTGCCAACAGAGAACATTAGAGAGCTCCTACTATCAACTACTGTACAGTACACACACACAGTAACTTTGACAACAAGCACAAAGACAAGAAACTCTCACACCCACAGACACACTCAAATAGACACAATAACATAGACACACACACAGAGACAGAGTAAAGGGCACTCACGAGCATGTTCCATGACTGGAAGAGGAGAAAGCGATCACCCTTGTAAGCAGATCCTTTCTTTTCCTCGTCTCTCTCTCTCTCTCTCTCTCTCTCTCTCTCTCTGTCTCTCGTGCAGAGAGATGTCTCTCTCTCTCTCTCTTTCTCGTGCAGGGAGATGGCTCTCTCTCCCTCTCTCTCTCTCTCTCTCTCTCTCTATCTCTCTCTCTCTCTCTCTCTCTCATGCAGGGAGATGTCTCTCTCTCTCTCTCTTGTGCAGGAAGCTAGCTCTCTGACATTCATCAGTGTTCCTCACTGCCTGCCTCTCTTCAGTGGACCTGACCATGAAGCAGCCCAGGGAGCACAGGGGGATGACACAACAACCATTACCTCCATTAGCAGGGCCTGATTGAGCCAGTCTGGAACCTTCCTGTCCACTGGGGCTTTTAGCTGCAGCCTGAGGCCACGGGAAGAGAGAAATATAGAGGGAAGGAGAGAGAAAGGGGGAGGGTGGGAGGGAGCTCTGCAACCTTCATTAAAGCCAGACTAATTCCATTGCTGCTATTCACCTACATTTTTAGATGATCTCTGCACCCCAGACTCCATGTGTCAATACCCATCACGATTATCAGAGAAAAAATGGGAAAGTTATGTGAGCGTGCTTGATGCTTGAAGTCGTTGAACAAGTGGGTTTGAGGGATCCAATCTCCACTGTGTGAAAAATCTTTTTTTTTAAAGCACAGTGTTGAAATTGGACATTGTTCTAAAAGGAATGAGTCATACTTGACAAGATAACGACTGCAAGTACTGCCACTTATGTATTCCACTCACAACCTGTCTTGTCTCCCAGGAACCAACACCTGGTAATGTAATAGCTGAAGAACCATGGGGTTTTTTTAATGTATTTTTTATTTTACCTTTATTTAACTTGGCAAGTCAGTTAAGAACAAATTCTTATTTTCAATGAGGGCCTAGGAACTGACTGCCTTGTTCAGGGGCACAACTACAGATTTTTACCTTGTCAGCTCGGGGATTCGATTTTGCAACCTTTCGGTTACAATTATTGCCCCTGACCAGCTTAATGCCCTTTATTGCCCCTGACCAGCATGATGCCCTTTATTGCCCCTGACCAGCTTAATGCCCTTTATTGTCCCTGACCAGCTTGATGCCCTTTATTGCCCCTGACCAGCTTAATGCCCTTTATTGTCCCTGACCAGCTTGATGCCCTTTATTGCCCCTGACCAGCTTAATGCCCTTTATTGTCCCTGACCAGCTTGATGCCCTTTATTGCCCCTGACCAGCTTGATGCCCTTTATTGCCCCTGACCAGCTTAATGCCCTTTATTGCCCCTGACCAGCTTAATGCCATTTATTGTCCCTGACCAGCTTGATGCCCTTTATTGCCCCTGACCAGCTTGATGCCCTTTATTGCCCCTGACCAGCTTAATGCCCTTTATTGCCCCTGACCAGCTTAATGCCCTTTATTGTCCCTGACCAGCTTGATGCCCTTTATTGCCCCTGACCAGCTTAATGCCCTTTATTGCCCCTGACCAGCTTAATGCCCTTTATTGCCCCTGACCAGCATGATGCCCTTTATTGCCCCTGACCAGCTTAATGCCCTTTATTGTCCCTGACCAGCTTGATGCCCTTTATTGCCCCTGACCAGCTTAATGCCCTTTATTGCCCCTGACCAGCTTGATGCCCTTTAT
This sequence comes from Oncorhynchus mykiss, assembly GCF_013265735.2. NCBI lineage: Eukaryota > Metazoa > Chordata > Actinopteri > Salmoniformes > Salmonidae > Oncorhynchus > Oncorhynchus mykiss. The sequence continues at coordinate 27,305,653 of NC_048584.1, read as the reverse complement.
TGCCCCTGACCAGCTTGATGCCCTTTATTGCCCCTGACCAGCTTGATGCCCTTTATTGCCCCTGACCAGCTTAATGCCCTTTATTGTCCCTGACCAGCTTGATGCCCTTTATTGCCCCTGACCAGCTTAATGCCCTTTATTGTCCCTGACCAGCTTGATGCCCTTTATTGCCCCTGACCAGCTTGATGCCCTTTATTGCCCCTGACCAGCTTAATGCCCTTTATTGTCCCTGACCAGCTTGATGCCCTTTATTGCCCCTGACCAGCTTGATGCCCTTTATTGCCCCTGACCAACTTGATGCCCTTTATTGCCCCTGACCAGCTTAATGCCCTTTATTGTCCCTGACCAGCTTGATGCCCTTTATTGCCCCTGACCAGCTTAATGCCCTTTATTGTCCCTGACCAGCTTGATGCCCTTTATTGCCCCTGACCAGCTTGATGCCCTTTATTGCCCCTGACCAACTTGATGCCTAATTTAGGACATTGTGTAAATTATACACACTGAGAATAAACCCCAACACTCCCATCCCTAATGGTGTTACAACTGAACCGCATTACTGAAAAAGCTTCTCAATTCTCAATGTCATAGTCCATGTTAAATTTCCACCAGTGTTTCAACAAAAGGTAATTGAATGTACTGTATTTAATCATTATTGTGTGAACAGCATTATTACAAGTTACAACATGGTGACAATATCCTCCTTGTCCTGTTGGTCTTCCAGAAACAAATGACCTAAAGTATGACATTAACTGAGCTGAGTTACTGTTTGACAATTGGGTCAGCTCATGTGGGAGGAAATTGTAAGGCAGTTCTGTACGTATTTTTGACAGTGACAGCGGAAACAACTTTGTATTCGAGGCTCTTTAAGCAATGATAAACACAGTGAGCCACTGACGTGGCACAGTCAGGTTGTTGTATAACTTTAAGTCACGCTGTCCCTTTTAAAGGTTGAGTTTTACTGTCGGAACTTATAAACCATGGTCATGGAACAAAGTATGATATGTGGCAGCAGCATAGATGCAGATATTCAGAACTATTTTGTAACTTGACCCATGAGGATGAGTCATTACTATAACTGTAAAGACAGCAAAACTAAATAAACCTTTTATAAGCAATTAAAAAACATAAGGCTTTCTCCACCCCTCCACCGGGTGTCTCCCATTTCCCCCCATTTTCCCCTGTGTACTTACTATATCTGCGTTTCCTGTTGATCTGCTGCTAGTTCGTCTTATCTCATCAAGTCTTACCAGCGTTCTCCCATTTTCAGCAGCATCTCTAGTTTCTGTTTTCTAGTCCTCCGGGTTCTGACCATTCTGCCTGCCCTGACCCTGAGTCTACCTTCCGTTCTATCCCGTTCTATTGGCGCTGTCTTAGAATACCGACCTCTGCCTGCCCTAGACCGGCCATTTGCCTGCCCCTGTTTTGTAATAAACATCTGAGATTCAAACTGTCTGCCTCCTGTGTCTGCATCTGTGTCTTATCCTGAGTCATGTTAATAAGACCCAGCTTATTGGCATCGCCGTCTCACAGGGCCACGATTTTGCATTCAAGAGAGCTCATAACACTTGGAAACTTGAGCAAGGAAGATGTTGGAGCCGTTTTTCCCTGCGTCCCCCGCAGGTTAGTGGGGGTAAAGCCAGGAATAGATGTCTGTTCATGTCGGTGCCTGATGGACAGGCTCAGGAAGACTAATTTACTGTAACGTCATGCCAGCAGACTGAACACTTCACAATGGCAGGCCCTTCAAAACAGATTGAACTCAGATAAGTTGTCTAACAGTGACTCTCTGGCACAACTGTAATCTACTTCACAAAGAGATATTGAAGTTGTAACTTCAATGAGTTGGGTGAAAATACTTGTCCTACTTTATCCCAGAAGCTTCACTCTATGCGTGTCGGTCACAACTCAAGATGAGGATATGACTCGAAAACAATGACAATAAAACAGGAATGTAGTGGGACAACTTGATCCGGACATAAATATCTGCTCTCAAATTAGACCAGGATCAACCAGGTTCTCCAATCCATGAGGGGATACGGTCAACAGCTGAGGGAAGATCATTTCAGGGGAGGAGAACTTTGGGATGGTGTTCTGCTGTGTTGAAATAGTCCCAGTCAGCTAGAGACAATTAATTGAGCACATCAGCCGAAATCACTCTGAAATTATCTTAGTTAGAGGCAGCCATCTGTGTACCCACACAGCTGCCTGCATAGAGATACTGTATAGAGCGTATAATGTTCTAATTCTAACTGCTAACTGCTTAGATTACCCTCTTTTACTTTCAGTTCCTTTCTGGCACTTTCCAAGTCATCCCAGGTTAGGGACTGATTGCTTTAAGAGAAAGAAGCTCACTTCCCTTCGATCCAGCACCACCCGCAGTTACTACAGGTCCTAGTAAAGGGTTGTACTTTCCTAGAAAATCATTTCCCCCTAACTAATCCAGCTGTAACCATGTAGTAATTAACACACAAACATAGCATGTTTTGATGTTTATTGATACTATATTACCACACCAGTTAGGCCTGTTGAGAAACCAAGGAGCCTGCTACAGTACAAATTCTCACAGAATGTAGTCTGAGCATCTTTTACATGACATAATGTACATTGTTAATGACCTAGCTATGATTGAATGAAATGCTAGATATGTTGAAAACACAAGTACTACCACAATATAAAAAGCTGTATTGTGTTAAACATAGGCAGTAGCAAAGGGCACAGAAAGTCTGATGCGTAGTCATTTGGGGTGTAACATTTTAACTAAATGTCTATTTTGGGAGTATTGTACAAAAAGGGCACAATGTGCACAGGGTGCTACACTGCCTGCCTTCCTGACTGCGTAATTACATGACTAATTACATGACTAATTTAGTGTAAGGAGGAACAGTCTATTATTTCCAAGTAGACATGTATTGTGGTGATGTGTGGCCTTGTGATGTGTGGCCTATGTGTATAAGAAGACCACAACAGTGTTAGATGAATCATTCTTATTGAGTATGCAAATATATTTTTGTCATTTAGCAGACATTCTAATCCAGAGCGATTTACATGAGCAATTAGGGTTTGGTGCCTTACTCAAGGGCACATCAGCAGATTTTTCACCTAGTCAACTCTGGGATTCTAACCAGTGACCTTTCGGTTACTGGCCCAATGCTCTTAACCGCTAGGCTGCCTGCCGACATGTTGGCTTGAGATCAGTGGAGGCTGCTAAGGGGAGGACGACTCATAATAATGTCTGGAATGGCGTGTAATGGCTGGAATGGAATGGTATCAAACACATGACGTGTTTGATACCATTCCATCCACTTCATTCTGGCCATTATTATGAGCCATCCTCCCCTCAGCAGCCTCCACTGTTTGAGATACATTTCAGATACAACAGACACAGGCAGTGAACTCAAACAGAAGGAGCTTTTCCCCCTCTTGTGGCTTTTTCAGACACTACCATATCTCCCAGAAAACATTCAGCATTTCCTGCCATTACTCTACAGTACAGGTATAGGATCAAAATGTTAGCCAGTCTGCTACAGAAGGGATATAATCCTGCAGAAACAGGAAATATGGATTATTATGGATTATAATTATTGGACATTTTTGTAGGGGTTGCTATTGGGGGTGATATTGCCTTCTCCTGTTGATAAAAATTACTTCAAACAAAATTATGTAGATATATTACCATATTGGCCAAAGCCTTGACATTGTGCGCACGTACTGTGTGAGAACATTATGACTACATCAATGGTCTTGTGAAACATATAAACATTGTCACACCTGTGTTTATTAAATCAAGAAACAAAACAGATATGGCCTTCATCCTGCTCTTCTGAACGTTATGGAATATCTCACAAACAAAGTATGTCTTCCCTAACCATCTCAAATTAAATCAAATTGTATTTGTCACATGCTTCGTAAACAACAGGTGTAGTCGACAACCTTGTAACCCATTTCAGTGTCGTTCATTAAACTCAACTAAAATAATTACTTCAATTTCAGCAAGCAAAACTACACTGAACAAAAATATAAACACAACATGTAAAGTGCTAGTCCCTTTTTTCATGAGCTGAAATCAAAGAAATATTCCATACGGATACAAATGTTATTTATCTCAAATTTTGTGCAGATTTTTTTTTACATCCCTGTTAGTGAGCATTTCGTCTTTTGTCAACATAATCCATCCACCTGACAGGTGTGGCATATCAAGAAGCTGATTAAACAGCATGATCATTACACAGGTGCACCTTGAGCTGGGGAAAATAAAAGGCCACTCTAAAATGTGCAGTTTTGTCAATCAACACAATGCCACAGATGACTCAAGTTTTGAGGGAGCATGCAATTGGCATGCTGACTGCAGGAATGTCCAGAGAATTGAATGTTAATTTCTCTACCACAATCCGCCTCCAACGTCATTTTAGAGAATTTGGCAGTACGTCCTGTCCTGCCTCACAACCGCAGACCATGTAGGGGTGGGGGGGAGGAGTGGTGGTGGGGTTTTGGGTGCTGAGGACTATTTCTGTCTGTAATAAAGTGCTTTTGTGGAGAAAACCTCTTTATGATGGGCTGGGCCTGGCTCCTCAGTGGGTCAGCCTGGCTCCCAAATGGGTGGGTTATCATTGTGTTTACTTTATAGCTACCTAAACAAATAGCTAGCTAGAACAAAATGTTAATAAGATAAAAATGAATTAAAAAGATTTAAAAGCAATAAATATAAAAGTTGTCCAGTTGGCATCTACCTCAACCACAAGGCTCTCCAGAGGGTGGTGTGGTCTGCACAACGCATCACCAGGGTCAAACTACCTGCCCTCCAGGACACCTACAGCACCCAATATCACAGGAAGGCCAAAAAGATCATCACGGACAACAACCACCCAAGATACTGCCTGTTCACGCCGCTACCATCCAGAAGGCGAGGTCAGTACAGGTGCATCAAAGCTGGGACTGAGAGACTGAAAAATAGCTTCTATCTCAAGGCCATCAGGCTGCCTACATACAGACTCAAATCAATGGCCACTTTAATAAATGGATAACTAGTCACTTTAAATAATGCCACTTTCATAATGTTTACATATCTGACATTACTCATCTCATTTGTATATACTGTAACTTATACCATCTATTGCATCTTGCCTATGCTGCTCGGTCATCGCTCATCCATATATTTATATGTACATATTCTTATTCCATGCCTTTAGATTTGTGTGTACTAGGTAGTTGTTGTGGAATTGTTAGATTACTTGTTAGATATTACTGCACTGTTGGATCTAGAAGCACAACAATTTCGATAAACTCGCATTAACATCTGCTAAACATGTGTATGTGACCAATACAATGTGATTTGATTTGATCAATACACCCAGTCAGTACAAAGATACAGGCGTCCTTCCTAACTCAGTTGCTGAAAAGGAAGGAAACCGCTCAGGGATTTCACCATGAGGCCATTGGTGACTTTAAAACAGTTACAGAGTTTAATGTCTGTGATTGGAGAAAACTGAGGATGGATCAACAACATTGTAGTTTCTCCACAATATTAACCTTATTGACAGAGTGTAAAGAATGAAGCCTGTACAGAATACAAATATTCCAAAACACGCATCCTGTTTGCAATAAAGTTAAATTACAAAAAATGTGGCAAAGAAATTAACTTTATGTCCTGAATACAAAACGTTATGTTTGGGGCAAGTCCAACACAAAACATCACTAAGTACCACACTTCATATCTTCAAGCATGGTGGTGCCTGCATCGCGTTAAGGGTATGCTTGTCATCAGCAATTTTGGGGGGGATAAAAGAAACAGAATAGAGCTCAGAACAGGCAAAATCCTAGAGGGAAACCTGGTTCAATCTGCTTTCCACCAGACACTAGGAGATGAATTCACCTTTCAACAGGACAATAACCTAAAACACAAGGCCAAATCTACACTGGAGTTGCTTACCAAGAAGACAATGGATGTTCCTGAGTGGCCTTGTGTTTTAGATTATTGACCTTAATCTACTTGACAATCTATGGCAAAACCTGAAAATGGTTGTCTAGCAATGATCAGAACCAATTTGATAGAGCTTGAAGAAATTTTAAAATAATAATTGGCAAATGTTACACCTGCACAATCCAGGTGTAGAAAGCTCTTAGAGACTTACCCATAAAGCTGTAATTGCTAAAAGTGATTCTACAAAGAATTGACTCAGGGGTGTGAATACTTATGTAAATGTATGTTCAGAGTAATAATATCTAGATGAATGATAAAGACAAAATAACATAATCCTCCATAACCCAACTCCATATTACAATATTTTCATCAATACGGAACATCCCACTGGGCACGCACAGGTTGAATCAAAGTTGTTTCCATGTCACTTCAATTAAATTAAATTGAACCAACGTGGAACAGACGTTGAATTGAAGTGAAGTTACCAATACAATTCAGTTGGTGGCAGTATTGTTTCAGCAATAAGGGACTCTGCTTTTTGATAGTTATTATTTGAACTAACAATTTTGGGTACACCGAGTATACAAACATTAAGAACTGCTCTTTCAATAACATTGACTGACCAGCTGAATCCCGGTGAAAGCTTTAATCCCTTATTGATGTCACTTGTTAAATCCACTTTAATCAGTGTAGATGAATGGGGAGGAGACAGGTTAAATAATTATTTTTAAGCCTTGCAACAATTGTGACATGGATTGTGTATGTATGCCATTCAGAGGGTGATTGGGCAAGATAAAACATTTAAGTGCCTTGTGTATCAAGAATGGTCCACCACCCAAAGGACATCCAGCCAACGTGACACAACTGTGGGAAGCATTGGAGTCAACATGGGCCAGCATCCCTGTGGAACGCTTTCAACACCTTTTAGAGTCCATGCCCTGATGAGTTGAGGCTGTTCTGAGGGCAAAAGTGTTCCAAATGTTTGTATGTAACACATTCTTTACAAGTAATGCATTGCATAGCATGTAGTGGTTGACATAAACTGACATTATCATGTATTATATCTATAAATAAAATGTGTGATATAAACCTTATTTAGGGCGCTGGCAACAAAGTGTTTTCATATTTTGTGATGTAAAAACAACAGATGTTCAGTGGGTGCAGCCAAACTATAATGTTGACCTTTTCCTATAAGGGCTTGCTGCAATGCACCAAGAACTTGTGGAATTTATCAATAACACTCACCCTCCCACAAACATACACAAACACATTGTATTTTTCTTACACACTTTGTGATTCCAACCCAAGAGATGGAAAACCTGTCTGACACAATTTCCTGGTTTCCTCTTGTGAAAGTCAGTTAATCCCGCAAACCACTGCTTGCGTCATGTTCAGAGTAAATACACTGGGCACAAGGACAACAGGGTGGTCTTCTGCTCTGAGCAATTTATTTATCAGCAAGTACATAAGCCACTCTGGAACATCACAGAATACTCTGTGACGCAATGGTCTAGTTAATGAGTAACTCAGGGGTTCAGAGCTATTAGTTTTTTTAAGACAGACAGCAAGTCCACTGCTGAACTCAGTTAGGCTACAGCAATAGCAAGCCATCACAAGGTAAGGCAAAGCTTTCTCAATTCACTTTCAATGTACTTGTACAGAAGTACAGTGTTTGCGCATATAGAGTGTCAAAAAGCTGTGATTCAGGAGACACGAGAGAGGGAATATGATTTGTCTTAAAAATCTATGTAAAAAATATTGACCTTTGTTTATCAAGATAGTGAATGTCTTCAAGTTTTAAATTAAAACAAGGAGACTTACTCCAGCAACACTTTTGGTTTTTACCATACAATACTTTATTTGTTGGAAACATATTCTGTACCTTGTTTAAGAAAAGGGAAGGAGAAGGGAAGCATTCAAACATAGTGTACAAAAAAGAGAATTTCAGCGTTTTTTTATTTATTTAAATGACCCAATATCTCTGCTTACTGTAAACCTAATCATTAATCCAGGCCATGTATTCCCAGAAAGAGGAGGCTCTTGTGTTTGTTCTGTACTTCCAGAACTCTCATTATTTGGTAGTCATCCAACACAAATAATATAGTACATTTCATTCGCTATGTTTAAGTAACAATATGGAGTGATCATTTGAAAAAAGTGGTATTTATGGATAAGTAGGCCTATCCCACTTAGCATGGACTGACGCTGACGTCTTTTGTTTGGTCCAGTCCGTACCAGCCTTAATTTGGCCCAAACTTAGACGTCTATGTTTGGTTCACGTCCGGACCAGATCAAATTTGACTGATTATAGACATCTATGTTTGGCCCAAATATAGGCCGGTCTGGACCAGACGTCGATGGATGTTGAAATCAAGGCCGGTCCGGACCGGCCTATATTTGGGCCAAACATAGACGTCTATGTTTCACAAGTTTGGACAGCACAGTACAGTACAGTAGAGCACAGCAGAGTACATTACAGTACTGCACAGTACAGCACAGCAGAGTACAGTACAGTAAATAAAAGTAGAGCATACTACAGTACAGTAGAGTGCAGTACAATACATTAGAGCACAGTAGAGTACAGTAAAGTATAGTTCAGCACAGTAGAGTATAGAGCAGTATAATGTACTATATTGCACCCTAATTTACTCGAATGTACTCTACTCTACTGAGCTAAATTGTGCTGTACTCTACTGAATTTAACTGTACTGTACTCTACTGTGCTCTACTGTGCTCTAGATAAACAACAGGTAGATAAACAACAACATATCACAGTCATAGAAATAAAAAATATATTTCTGTAACCGTTACTGAGAATGTTATTGTAGTTGAAGTGGTCTGTTGGTTTACTCTATAGGTTGGACTATGTTGCCACCAGTTTTATAAGCTTTAGAAAATGTCATGTAAATGCATGTGATAGATGGGAGCAGATCTTCAGTTGAATGTTACATGGATAGAACAAATATTATTGTGATATAATGCTTACTTATTGAGAATTCATGTGTAGTTAAAATTTGGCCATAGAATCGAGTCCATAAATTATTTATTTTCAACTTTCATTTACAACCGATAATGAACCTGATTTCAATGTCTGGAAAATATGTATTTTCAACTTTAAATTGGAACCGAAAATTTACCTGAAATCAACGGTCGGAAAATACATATTTTCATCTTCCAGAAAATTTCCTTTCAATGTCTGGAAAATACATATTTTCAACGCACGGAAAATATTCTTATGTATTTCCACCTTTCCTTCAGAACCTACAATAACTATATTTTCAATGTAATTTTGCTAACTGGGATGTAAGAGTTGTCTAAGCCAAGATATTAATTAGCTTCCCTTAGCAGATCTATATAATCAGAATTTAGGGTTGGACGTATGTTTGGATAGTGGCTAAGCTGTTTTTCTTTGTGGTCAGTTCCATATGTACTTGCTATGGCCTAACCTTTAACCCACTGACCTCTGCAGCTGAAGGCGAGCCAGCATCCCATTCACTATCCAAAAAGAAAAGGACAGATAAAGTCAAAATAAATCAATCACTGACAGACAGACCTCAGCCAGTGGCGTAGTGCAATTTCGCTGCCCTACGCTTAGACCCCCGCTTAGCAAGCCTGCATTTTGCCATGAGTCTAAGAGAATGTTTCTGTTTAGAGCTAATTTCCTGCTATTCTAAACATTTTGCTATGAGGCTGAGAGAAAATGTTGCAATTTTAAAGCTAATTTCCTGTTCTTCTAAACATGTATTTGATGGCTTATGACGTGTTTATATGCTATCTGGTGTCCTGACCTGCGGGGGTGTGTTCTAGACAAGTGACCTCAGCTCAATGTTCCAGGCAGCCAATCATGATTTGAGATGGTCAACATTGATAACAAAGCCATGGCTTGAAATAGTAACAGGCACTGACAGAATTAACCCTAAGACCCTTTTCTATCTCTTCACAGAAATATTCAAAGGAAATTTCTGGCCAAAAAGGAAGAACATGCGTCATATATTTTGCCCTCTCCTTCTGCTCTCCTGCCTCTCGGTAGGCCTAGCGAACCGTGTATATGTCCACCCGTTTAACCTCTTCGCCTCTGAGAACGTCAGCTGTGAGACCATCAAAACCGAAGTGACCAAACCTCTGGAGACTGTCCCTTTGACCCCCCTTAACAATGACAGTGTGGTGCCTGACACTCGAGACTTCACAGGCACTGACAGACTGAAACAGAACGTCACTCAGCGCACTGCTGTACTGGCAGAGCTGCTCAACTCTCTGGGCCTCCGGATGTACAAGGCTCTGAGCAGCAAGCAAAAGGACTCCAACACCTTGCTCTCGCCCATGAACACCTTTGGCTCTCTGGTCACCTTGTACCTGGGGGCCTCCAAAAAAACAGCCATCCCTTACCAGCAGCTGCTGGGCCTGAACAGGGACACGGACAGAGACGACTGTGTCTCCCTAGTGGACGGCCACAATGTTCTTCGCACTCTGCAGGACATCAATTCCCTGGTGGATGGGCCCAAGGATGAGATCAACACTTGTGTGTGGGCCTTTGCTCGCAAGGGCGCTGACCTCTCGAAGGACTTTGTCCAAGGCACCCAGGACTTCTCTGATGCCTCGTACATCAGAGCAGTGGATTTCTCCCAACCCCAGGAAGCTGAGACCCAGATCAACAACTTCATCCAGAAGACATCAGACAGGAAAATCACGAGCCTGTTCAAGGACCTTAGCTCAACCACAGATCTACTGTTTGTCAGCTCTGTCCATTTCAAAGGTAAACACTCATAGTTTTCACACAAGCCAAAAAACACATACAGTACAATAGCAGTGTCAAAACATTGCAGCAGCAGACAAAAACAATTCTACAAAATCCACATCATAAGCAACAAACAAGCTATTTTTCCCTTTTTCAGGCAACTGGAGGAAGGCGTTCCAGACAGAGAAAACTACCATGCAGGAGTTCAAGGTTGATGCAACAACAACTGTCATGGTCCCTCTCATGACCCACACAGGCACCTACAAGTACCTGAATGATAAGGACAGGAAGTGCACCGTGGTGAAACTATCTCTGAGCAAACGGGCCTACATGCTGCTGGTGCTGCCTCACGAGGGGAGCAGCCTGCATGACATGGAGTCTCGACTACAGTCAGACATCATCTCTGGCTGGCACAGGCATCTGAAGGAGGGGTAAGTCAGAAAATATCTGAGCTCCATCCTGCAATGTTTCTGACAGATTTATGTTACCTATGATGACACCTACAAGTGCTGTATTATGTGCTGCATTAAACATTGATAACTATTACTGAAATATTGGAGCTCAATATATTTCTGTCCCGAGGAGAATATCTATTTTTTGACAACTGACACCAGTTCACACTTTGCGCCACAAAGATTTGTGGAAAGACTAAATCAATTGATCAATAGTAAGCTATTTTAAAAGTAGAATCCTTAATAGAAACAATAATAAAGCCGTCACCCCGCCTGTGTTTCGGTAAAAAGCAGAAGTATGGGCCTGGAAAAATGGTAACCACTCTCAAATTCAAAGACAGAGCCTATGGATGCAAGGACTGGCCATCCATTATATCAACATTATAATTTTAACCAAGTTTTGAGGCCATACAGTGTTTGTTTACAATTACATTGTTTGCAAACAATGGAGTAAAACAAGCTTATATTTTGGATTCTGATGGGGTATGACAGTTAAACTAAGCTCATGAGGCTTTTATAGGTTATATTCTTCAAGAATCAATGGGTATATATCATTAATTTATAAGTCCTTAAATGGATGTAGCAACTAAGGATTCCAGCTTTAATGGAACATGTACTGTAGCAGCTATCAGGAATAGGGACAGAAATAAGCACTGTGCAAACTGGTCTGTTGTTTTCCCTGTAGGTTCCTGGAACTGTCTCTGCCCAAGTTCTCCATGACAGCCTTGACTGACCTAAGGTCATTGCTCTTTGACATGGCAGCTGAGATTGAGAAAAGTCTGCTGGGTTCAGATGCTGAGTTTGAGAGACTCAGCAGTAAGAAGCCGTTCAGTGTTGATAAGGTAAGACCTAGATTTCCCCCTTAGTGGTATAGGAACAACAAAAATATGTTTACATAAACCTGTGATAGGGAGCAGATAGATACTAAACTAAACAGTACCTTTACAAATTGCAGCCTACTATGTGTGGTGAATGCAAATAGACAAAAGAGAGAGAATGGGGGAAAGAACTGTTGGTACTCTAGTACTCCTATAGTCTTTTGCAATAATTTGTTGGAATCTAATGGTGACTTGGAACTCATTGTAGTAGTGCATCTCTTCCAGGTGTTCAACAAAGTCATGTTTGAGATGTCTGAAGGTGGTTCTGAGACTCAAGACAAGACCCAAGATGAAGGGATTCCCCTCAAATTCACTGTCAACAGGCCCTTCTTCTTCGCTATTGTAGAGGGAAACTCCAATGCCATTCTCATGCTGGGAAAAATAAGAAACCCGACTCTTTAGGGCTTCTACATCAACATAACAAATCTGTGACCAACTGCAGAAGAATGCACATGAAAGCCTCCTGGATCAGCAGACTTGTTTGTACTGACAGATCAATGCAATATTGCATGTTCCCTTACTAGTATGATCATTTATTCCAGGAGTTAAGAACTTATGTATACATCATGTGTCATGTTTGTGAAAAAACACACAATATTACGCTGTATTAAGATGTAATGTATTCACATAGAGCACATTCAAATCAAATCGTATTTGTCACATGCGCCAAATACCACAGGTGTAGACCTTACAGTGAAATGCTTACTTACAAGCCCTTAACCAACAACGCAGGTTTAAGAAAATCCCTAAAAAAGTAAGAGATAAGAATAACAAATAATTAAAGGGCAGCAGTAAATAACAATAGCGGGGCTGTATACAGGGGGTACCGGTACAGAGTCAATTTGCAGGGGGGCATCGGTGTCGAGGTAACTGAGGTAATTATGTACATGGAGAGTTATTAAAGTGACTATGCATAGATAATAACAGAGAGTAGTAGCAGCAGGGGGGGGGGTGCAAATAGTCTGGGTAGACAGATTTGATTCGCTGTTCAGGAGTCTTATGGCTTGGGGGTAGAAGCTGTTTAGAAGCCTCTTGGACTTAGACTTGGCACTCTGGTACCGCTTGCTGTGTGGTAGCAGAGAGAACAGTCTATGACTAGGATGGCTGGAGTCTTTGACAATTTTTAGGGCCTTCCTGACACCTATATCTAACATTATGCAGATCTTTGTGTCTAATATACATTGTAGAATTACAGCAATGTACTTACTGTTTGCTATGATAAAGGTAGGCATGGTTGATAGGATTATTGAAAGGTCTGAATTTGTATATTCTATTATGCTAAGAGTTTGTTTTGTTGCGATTGCATGAATAAAACATTGTTTCTCTATTGTTGAAATGTCCATTTGTCTTGAAAAATCCTTTAAAAAAAGGGAACAGCAACTGACTATATTTCTCCTGAGACTTAAAGGTTTAGATAACATGGGGCTAATAATGACAAACCTCTTCGCAAAACCAGACCGTAAATAATGAAGTCGGATCCCTGTCTCTCAAATGAACTGAATGTCACTGAGCTTTATGATATGCCTTATCAGGTCACCCCTCATAACAGCTGAACTTGAATCACATTTACACAACAACATACAAAGATCGAAAGCTTTTATTACCAAGGTTATTACAACTTCGATTCACCTTATTTAAAAAAATGTACAATCTCATCCTTCACCAACTCTGTTCACGATGTACAATATCTTTATCCTTCACTAAAAAAGTAGACCAAGAAGCTGCCCTGGTCTACTTTTTGCCAGTATCTCTTTTGTATGATGACATAACTTGCATTATTGAACGTACAGTGAATTCTCAGGCAGGCATAGAGGGTTAGGGTTAACCCCCTTTGACCCCATTACATTACACATTTGCTGTTATGAACAGTCAGGCGGTCAGTAAGAAATATTGAATTACTATTGAAAATTAAAATGTTGAAGTTCTCTTGATTTCAATACCATCTTTCATATGATTAGCGTTCAAAATAAATAAGACCCAGTCCCTCATTGTGCTTTCTTCCTTCTATCTACGAGCATTCAGATAGGTGCAGGATTATGGTCCAGCCTGCTCTGATGGAGTCACGTCCTGTGCTCCTTGGACCAAGTCATTTAGTGTTGAGAACATGGTGATGTCGGCAGGTTGCAGACCCATCTTCTGAATCTGTCATGGGAAACAAACATCAAATGTTATTTGTCACATACACCGAATACAACAGGTGTAGGTAGACCTTACAGTGAAATGCTTACTTACAAGCCCTTAACCAATAATACAGTTAAGAAAAATACCCAAAGAAAAGTAACAAATAAAACAAATAATTAAAGAGCAGCAGTAAAATAACACTAACTAAATAACACTAACGAGACTATATACAGGGGGTACCGGTACAGAGTCAATGTGCGAATTGCACGCCCAATTTTTCAGTTTTTGATTTGTTAAAAAAGTTTGAAATATCCAATAAATGTCGTTCCACTTCATGATTGTGTCCCACTTGTTGTTGATTCTTCACAAAAAAATACAGTTTTATATCTTTATGTTTGAAGCCTGAAATGTGGCAAAAGGTCGCAAAGTTCAAGGGGGGGGGGGGGGGGCAATTCAAATAGATGTTTAGATGTTGTTTAGATGTTTAGGAGTCTTATGGCTTGGGGGTAGAAGCTGCTTAGAAGCCTCTTGGACCTAGACTTGGCGCTCCGGTACCGCTTGCCGTGCGGTAGCAGAGAGAACAGTCGATGACTCGGGTGGCTGGAGTCTTTGTGGTATTGGAGGCTTACCATCACAACAATTATATTCTGGGGTTTTCCTGACCTGCCTTCCTTCCCATTGTTTGAGTTAAACATACTGTCTTTCTATAACATAGACAAAGGACAAATACAAGATAAGTTGGTGTTCTCTAACAGGGTGAACCCTACCTGCTCTCCCAGGTACTCCACATCCAAGGCCAGCTGCAGGCGGATCTTGCTGTCATCCGTGGGGCCTCCAGTGGTACCTATCGTGTTGGTGGTTGCCGTTTTCCTCGCTTGCTTCAGTCTCTTTAAACTTTCCTCCATTTTTTTTACGGAACTCAAAACATCTGATATGGTTTCAAAATATCTGCCCAATGTCAAGATGGAAAATTAGTATTTTGTGCTTGGTGGAGCAGACCAAAAAGCTACTTAAGTTTGTGAGGTTGACTGTCCTTGAATTCAATTCAATTGTTAGTTTGTGTCCTTGTGTGGTGCCATTCTTAGGACAAAACATTGTGACTCACTGCACTGGCCCTAGAGAGTCAACCTCATTTTATTAAATATTATTATAACACGTTACCAGGACTAAAAACTTTGGCATGCATTCAAATTGAAAGCTGTATATGTGGACTAGAATTATCTTCACAGGATCTTATTTTCCCATTCATGAAGTGGTCTCCAGCTATCTCTTACAGTATACTGTACTTGCCTACACAGGAAGTCTAACAGACAGCAGAGTCCCCCTACCTGTGAGTGCAGTCATTGAGTGCGACCCGTAGCCAGTCCTGGGCAATGGAGGGCTTCACCATGTCTTTGGAGTCGCTCAGGAGCTGGTGCAGCGGCCGCAGGGCGTTGTCCATGTAGGCAGAAGCTCTGAAGGGAACTTCCTATACAGTAGATGAAGAACAGGCACATATTTTCAAGCTTGTGACTGTGGTGCACTTTTCAATATTTTGGTACTATACAGCAGATGTTCTCTAATAATCTCAGTAACGTTGAAGCCTAATGGGAGCACTGCTCCATTGTCTTGGGAGGATGACGGCAGGCCTTCTCACTTTGTTGGTCCTTCGGTATAGTCGGGGGACCTCAGAGGCACTCTTCAGGAAGCGAAAGCACCTCTCAGTTAAATGCCGAGTCATCTTGCTGTTCAGGGTGGGAATGCAGCCAGACAGGGAGGCTTTGGAGTCTTCTAGGGCCTCTGGGGAGAGAACACAGGGCATGGAAGGACACTTGTCAAAAAGACAATCAAAAGGCACTATATCAACTGACTTGCAGTAAGAGAACAGTAACAGCTGATGGAATAAGTATCATGATTGAACACTGTCTGGAGCAAGGTATCAGTTTGTGCATTTAATCTTTCAAGCATGATGATGATGACATACCTCCAACAATTACAACGTTTTTGTACCCAATGACCTCCAGTTTCTGCATAATCATCTTAGAAAGTTCCGGAATCTGTGAGAAAGGCAAATGTTTAATGGTAAAGAAAACTAATGATGCAAAAATAACAAGGTTAACGCAATTGCATATCTATGTAATGTTGCCTACCCCTAAAAGTAATTCTTAAAATTAAAAACCACATCTATTAAGAAATGTGTGATTTATTTTTGTCTTCTTGGAAGGTAAAACTGACCTCATAAAACTGACCATCCTACCGATGCTCGACTTTGGCGATGTCATTTACAAAATAGCCTCCAACACTCTACTAAACTAATTGGATACAGTCTATCACAGTGCCATCCATTTTGTCACCAAAGCCCCATATACAACCCACCACGGCGACCTGTACGCTCTCGTTGGTTGGCCCTCGCTTCAAACTCGTTGCCAAACCCACTGGCTCCAGGTCATCTACAAGTCTCTGCTAGGTAAAGCCCCGCCTTATCTCAGCTCACTGGTCACCATAGTAGCACCCACCCGTAGCACACGCTCCAGCAGGTATATCTCACTGTTTACCCCCAAAGCCAATTCTTCCTTTGGCCGCCATTCCTTCCAGTTCTCTGCTGCCAATGACTGGAACAAACTGCAAAAATCACTGAAGCTGGAGACCCATATCTCCCTCACTAGCTTTAAGCACCAGGTGTCAAAGCAGCTCACATATCACTGCACCTGTACATAGCCCATCTGTAAATAACCCATCCAACCACCTCATCCCCATACTGTATTTATTTCATTTGTCTTGCTCCTTTGCACCACAGTATCTCTACTTGCACATTCATCTTCTGCACATCTACCATTCCAGTGTTTAATTGCTATATTGTAATTACTTCACCACCATGGCCTATTTATTGCCTTACCTCTCTTATCCTACCTCATTTGTACATGCTGTATATAGACATTTCTACTGTATTATTGACTATGTTTGTTTATTCCATGTGTAACTCTGTGTTGTTGTACGTGTCGAACTGCTTTGCTTTATCTTGGCCAGGTCGCAGTTGCAAATGAGAACTTGTTCTCAACTAGCCTACCTGGTTAAATAATGGTGAAATAAAATTACATTTAAAAAATACAGTACAAAACTTAATTGGCTTATTTTGCAGGATCTTGGTCATGATTGGTCCATATCACTACCTGGTCCTGTAGTTTGTCCACATCGGAGGCTATAAAAACCAGCTGTTTGGTAGATAGGGTTGCTGGGCTGCCACTCTCACTGCCCCCATCATCCTGAGAGGTGCGACTGGACGTGGAGGAGGCGGAGCTGGGGAGGGGCCTCACAGGGTCTTTACTGACCTCCGTGGAGGGAGATTTAGTCAGCATCTAGGAGACAGGTTCCAGAAACACCAATCATGACAACTTAATAGGACCAGCATTTCCTTTCATAGTATTCACATGTTCATTCCTGCTGCTTTAAAACACTGGAATACTGACATATGCTGCAGGCTACATTGAAAAATAGATGAATAGAGGTGTCACTGAATCCATAGACACTATGTACACTAGCATTAATATTGTAGTGGAAAGGTTGGGTTTCCATGTTGGAGGAATTTTGGGTTGCCCTGTTTGAGGAAAGTTGGGTTCCCATGTTGGAGGCTGTACCTCAGTGAGGAACTTGGAGTAGCGTGAGATGAGCTGCAGGGTGAGCTTCCAGAAGCGGTGAGACAACGGGGGCAGGTAGACCTTCTCCGCCCAGCACCTGACCAAGCTGTTCCACAGCACCTGGGACACCAGCAGGTGGTAGCAGCTGCCCGCTGAGGAATAGAGTGTGTAAGGGGGGGGGGGGTGTAGGGAGCAGGTAATAAAAGCCAGCATGTAATATTGCCTTTTGTGGTAATGAAATATAACTTATCCATTTATACATGAAAGTTGAATATAGCTACTAACCTGGTGCTGCCTCTAACCCATCAGCAATAGCATTCTCTAAACATGCAGCAATTTCCTTGTACCTGTGACAAAGATCGGGAACAACAAGTTAATGCATCGCTATTAAACACGTATAAGCTAGCTTGCTTATTTTGAGCAAAACAGTTCTAAATTGATTTTTCCAATCTCCATTTTTGTAGAAATGGTATTGCAAAAGAGGATGATTATTCTTTACAATAAGATAAATAACATAGCGCATTCTCAAAACAATCTTGACTGTAAAACAGATAACAGCCATTACATAACATGCAGCTGTGATGGAATTGAAAGCACACAATTTGAAGCATGATAGACTTTCCATTGTGAAATGTGCAGAGGCTGGTTGACAAACAGTGCAAGGCACAGAGAGTCCAACAACCTTCACGTTGACTCTATAGAGGATCAATATTTCCTTAGACGGGGTATTCATCAGGAGCCTTGTGTTGGACACAGTTACTTCTAACCCGTAACTGTCATCTTCTTATCTCTATGCGTAACATGATATCAGCACAACATCCAGGAAGTTAAACTGATGACTGGACATCAGCAGGGTAGGTGACAATTAAATGGTGCAAAATCAAGCACAGAAGGTCAGTACAGGATGCACAGAAGTCAAAGGTCATGGAGCACGCAGCTACTCACCGGAGCTGGAAGTAGACAGGTAGGTTCCACTTGTTGTGGAAGCTCTGATAGGAGGCGTGAGCTCTCAGTCTCCTCACACTGGCTTGGGAGCCACACTGCCTATCAAACTTCCTCACAAAGTCCATGCTGATTGTGTACCTCTGCAAAATAGATACAGACATGAACCGAATGAGAATCTGGTCACTCTCTCCTACTAGTAGAGTAGGACTTGTCAGGGTCAGTGTTTCCATTACTATTTCCATTGTATTTCCAAGCTCTGTTGAACACTGCCAAAGAGACTGGCTTCTAATGGTTTTATATGACGCCATAGGACTACTTTGATGACAGAAGAACGAGATTGGGTCGTTACAGTATGTACCTCATAAAAGGTGTCAGGGTTGCCCGCGTTGAAGAGAGAGGGGATTCTCTCCTCGATACCTTTGATGATTTCAGGCCAAACGGAGTTCACCAAGAAGTCGTATCCAGGCACTATGTCTGCCTTTTCACTGGACAGACAGCAGAAAGCAAA
The DNA here is from genome assembly GCF_013265735.2 of Oncorhynchus mykiss. Classification (NCBI taxonomy): domain Eukaryota; kingdom Metazoa; phylum Chordata; class Actinopteri; order Salmoniformes; family Salmonidae; genus Oncorhynchus; species Oncorhynchus mykiss. Next base: position 27,286,483 of record NC_048584.1, on the reverse strand, counting down.
GACATGAGAAAGAACAAATAAAAAATTCATAGGTTATGAACGTAACTCAAATAAAATTGTATTTGTCACACGCGCCGTGAAATGCTTACTTACAAGCCCTTATTAATCAACTAGACAGTCTTACTAAAATAGAGTTAAGAAAATGTTTACTAAATAAACTAAAGTAAATGTAAATAGTCCGGGTGGCCGTTTGATTAATTGTTCAGCAGTCTTATGGCTTGGAGCTAGAAGCTGTTAAGGAGCCTTTTGGACCTAGGCTTGGCGCTCCGGCACCGCTTGCCGGTGCGATAGCGGAGAAAACAGTTCATGACTTGGGTGACTGGAGTCTTGGAGAATTATTTGGGCCTTCCTCTGACCCTGCCTAGTATAAAGGTCCTGGATGTCAGAATGTGATGTACTTGGCTGTACGCACTACCCTCTGTAGTGCCTTATGGCCATTAAACCATATACTTTCTTATATCTGTCGGGAGAAATGCCTTCAGAACATTGACATCCAGCTCAGCTATGGCGGGTACCTTGAAATGGCCATTCCAGTCACCTCGCGCAGCAGTCTACAGTGATGCGGCACAAACTCTAAGAGCTTGGTGTACATTATTTGAAGGCCATTGGGGGTGGACTTGACCAGCTGTTCAACGATGACCTGTTGACAACAAAATAGTCAGGTGAAGTACTGTTTATGTAGAGGAAGCATAGAATTCATCTCTGAAGAAGAACACAGTACATTAAGTTCTTGAATTGTCCATTTCCGCATCATTTCGTAAATATATTGGTGAGCTGGACACTAAGAGAGTGTCCCAGAAACCAGATTAAGTTTACGCCTGGACTTAAATGCCATTAAAAATCATGATTGTTAGTCCAGGAGTAGGCTTAATCTGGATATGGGACACTAGCCCTAAACTCTCTTCTTTATATGCTATTTAGCAGATGCTTTACAGTCATGCGTGCATACACATGGGTGGTCCCGGGAATCGAACTCACATTCCTGGCGTTGCAAGCACCATGCTCTACCAACTGAGCATACAGGACCTAATCCTGACTGTTCCGCTCCAACACAACCTCACCTCATCCATGTAGGGCTTGACCAGGACTTGTCCCACCAGCGCCTCTGCGTCCCTGGTCTTGTCGATGGTGGCGTAAGTGCGTAGGCAGTGACGCACAATATCCACATTGGAGGTCTGGAGGCCCTGTATAAGGAGCCCCTCCAAAGACTGCTGTAGCATGGACGTGATGCCGGAAATACGCTACAACACAGATCGTACGACACAGTGTCAGTAAAATAATCTTGGGCAGGCACGGCCATTTTCAACCATTAACCTTAATCTAGTTTGTGTACTGAAAATCAACCCCAGAAATGCAATGGTGCTGACTTACAGGCCTGACTTTGTCCAGCAGGGGCATGCCCTTGCTTTGGACAGCATGGAACTGCAGCTGGTTGAACTCTGTGGCAATCCGCTCCAGAATCTGGCCAGCTAAGAGAGGACTACAAAGCAAAAAAAACAGCAAACTTAGAAACTGAAACATACACCAATATATAGAATACATAACATGATGAATATAGCTGACATAGCTACAGGGATAGGGGTAGGCCCTGAAATGCTGGCTGCATGCCATATTCTCAGAAAAATTAAAAGCAAGGTCAAAATTAAAGTTTCAGTCGGGGATCTTAAGCACATATTGTACGAATAGAATACGTAACATATCATAAGAATTGCCCAAAAAAGAAGGATGTAAACATATCACATGAAGTGGATGACATAGTACACAATTGAATCTCGGTTACACAAAAGTAAAATTATCTGGGAAAAGTTAGCAAATTATTATTATTTTTACTTCTGGAGGAAATGCAGGAGGAAATGCAGTTAATAATTGTGAGTCTCCTCCCTCGCTAATGGAAAAACTTTCGGCCAAACCCTCCCTTACACTAACTTAGCCCGTGTTTATCATGGTCAAAAAGCACATTTTGCTATTCATGAATTTTTACGATATAGCCAAATTTGACTTTGTGGCTGTGGAATCTAATGGAAACGTTTATCATCCGTACACAGGCACTGCACCAGTTTACGCACCGCCTTCGCCCAATCCCGATTCGTCCAAATAATCTATACACAATTGAATGAAGTAGCACAAAAAAAATGGGGACCCGTTTTGGCTAGTGAGCACCACTTTCAAGACTACTGGTTTAAATTACACAAATGTTCCGGAGCATCACTTGTTTTGGTACTTTTTATGCCTTTTTCTCCCCAATTTCATGATATCCAATTGGTAGTTACAGTCTTGTCCCATCGATTCAACTCCTGTACGGACTCGGGAGAGGCCAAGGTCGAGAGCCATGCATCCCTGGAGAATCACTTAAAAAAAATGGGGTAATGGCTTCTTTCTGTGACCTTGCCTCATCAGTAACTTAGATGCATCCGTATGGTAGAGACTATAATATGTCATATCAGCAAAAAGCTGATACAATCCTTTTTTTTTTTTTTTTTTTTTTACATACCTGCTTATCTCAAGAGATGTTGAGTCTTTTGAGTTCTGAGAATGTAGGATTTTTTCAATCTTCTCTACTGATCGAACAACTTGGATGAGTCTTGTGACACACATCTTGTATAGGGGAACAAAACATTTGAAACATGACTGTTTAAACAGACTCATCTCTAGCATCCAGCTACACACATACAAATATACTGTATTTTACAGAAACACAAATGTCTGAAATGGTAGACATACACTATATTTTAAAAAAAGTATGTGGACACCCATTCAAATTAGTGGATTCAGCTATTTCAACCACACCCGTTGCTGTCAGGTGTATAAAATCGAGCACACAGCCATGCAATCTCCATAGACAAACATTGACAGTAGAATGACCTTACTGAAAAGCTCAGTGACTTTCAAAGTGGCACTGTCATAGGATGCCACCTCTCCAACAAGTCAGTTCATCAAATTTCTGCCCTACTAGAGCTGCACCAGGTTCTGTAAGTGCTGTTGTTGTGAAGTTGAAACATGTAGGAGCAACAACGTCTCAGCCGCGAAGTGGTAGGCCTCACAAACTCACAGAACGGGACCGCCAAGTGCTGAAGCATAAAAATCGTCTGTCCTCGGTTGCAACACACACTAACGAGTTCCAAACTGCCTCTGGAAGCGACATCAGCACAATACCTGTTCGTCGGGAGCTTCATGAAATGGGTTTCCATGGCCGTGCAGCCGCACACAAGCCTAAGACCACCATGCGTAATGATAAGCGTCGGCTGGAGTGGTGTAAAGCTCGCCACCATTGGAAATGCGCTCTCTAGCATGATGAATCACGCTTCACCATCTGGCAGTCCAATTTTTTATGGTTTGGGCTAGGTCCCTTCGTTCCAGTGAAGGGAAATCTTAACTCTACAGCATACAATGACATTCTAGACGATTCTGTGCTTCCAACTTTGTGGCAACCGTTGGGGAAGGCCCTTTCCTGTTTCAGCATGAAACACAAAGCGAAGTCCATACAGAAATTGTTTGTTGAGGCCTCCCGAGTGGCACAGCAGTTTAAGGCACTAGATCGCAGTTCTAGAAGGGTCACTACAGACTTGAGTTCAATCCTGGGCTGTATCACAACTGGCCGTGATCGGGAGTTCCATGGGGCGGTACACAATAAGCCCAGCGTCGTCTGGGTTAGGGGAGGGTCTGGCCAGGGGGGCTTTACTTGGCTCATCGCGCACTAGTGACTCCTTGTGGCGGGCCCGGCGCCTGCAGGCTGACCTCTGTGGTCTGGTGAACAGTGTTTTCTCCGACACTGGCTTCCGGGTTAAGTGGGCGGGTGTTGTTTCGGAGGACATGACTTGACCTTCGCCTCCCGAGCCCGTTGGGGAGTTGCAGCGATGAGACAAGATTGAAATTGGGGAGGAAATGGGGGTAAAATACAACAACAAAAATATAATAATGGTTTGTCGAGATCGGTGTGGAAGAACATGACTGGCCTGCACAGTGCCTTGACCTCAAACCCACTGAACACTGAATTGGAATGTCGACTGTGAGCCAGGCCTAATCACCCAACATCAGTGCCCGAACTCACTAATGCTCGTGGCTGAATGGAAGCAAGTGCCTGCAGCAATGTTCCAACATCTAGCGGAACACCTTCCCAGAAGAGTGGAGGCTGTTATAGCAGCAAAGGGGGGACCAAATACATATTAATGCCCATGATTTTGGAATGAGATGTCCGACACGCAGGTGTCCATATACTTTGCGTCCTGTAGTGTATAACCTTGAGAGTGCCACGTTATGAGTCATAATACCCATAAAACCCAGAGGTCAAACGCATACTTTTGGTCATGTAGTGTATAAATCCAGGTTAACAAACCTTTTTGTTTTGCAAGTCATCTTGCTTTGATAGCTGGTTGTCAATGGCTTGGATCACCTCACTTACAGATGTTCTCAAGCTCTGAAAAAAATAAAGGGAGAAAGATACAACATATATAAATAGGACAAAGTGTGTGACCAAGTCAACAGCAATGAAGGTGAAATCAATGTATCATAATCCGAAAAAAAGAGTCAAACAGAGCACATACCAGTACCTCTTCCTGCAACTGACCCAGTGGCACTGATAGCTGGTTCAGGGCTTTGTCCATTCCAACCTAAATAGATGATACATCAAGTATGCCCATTATTCTCTAACTACTACTGTAGTTATTAGGCCTAATTTAAAAGTCCTGATCTTAGCTGGAGCAACTGTTTGAAAGAACAAACAGGCATCTCATCATCACACCCATTTAGATTGCTACATCCATACTGAGCAGATTCTGCTGATGCTCCCAGTTTCTTTCAAGTGACATCATTATAAAATAGGATTGCCAACTTGTTATTTGGCTACAAATGCATGGTTGTAACGTTCATTAATGCCACGTATGGGTGGGGGACACTGCAGCATCTTGGACCTGACAGCCATAGGAACCTACCAGATTGGTGGAGAGGTTGACAAAGTCTGCATAGTCTTTGTTGATGAGCTCCACCATGGCTGTTTTGAGCAGTTTGTAATACATCTCAAGGTCCTCGCGCATCTCCTCCAGCTGGACATGCTTTCTGCAATCAGCAACAAACTGATCCACGTCAAAGTCATCCTGAATGCAACAGAATATGAAGAAGAAAACATGTATCATGATTGATCATGTAGTTAACGTTAGCTAGCCAATGCTTATGCAAAATCTGTCCAGCAGAAACTAACTTGATAGCTGCTTGCCATTTCTAAATCGGGCATTAACAGTTTGATGAAGAAGGTAGATAGCTAAATACGAGGAGACAAATTTAGGCGTATATAATTAGTGTCTTTTCAAGATGTGATAACATGGAATGAAGCCAGTTTGGCTGATCACTGTTAGCTGACCTATGGCAATACAAGCTAACGTTAGCTTAGAAAAGTGACATTATCTTAGCTACTGTTAGCTAACTACCTTCATAAACACGTCCTTGTCGAAACAGAGAGAATCCGGCCCCTTTGGCAGATTCATTTTTCTTTCGTACTATCCTTGAAATCGATAAAGGCTGGACATGTAGTTATAATATAAAGTTAAAAAAAGGTTGCTAAATCATTTCTGAAGAGGGGAAAAATACTGAAATTATACTTCCGCAAACATGGCAATGTACCACCACAGATAGAACAATGAGACAGATATTTCACCGGATGTATAATGTGAAGCATCCGGTTGGTGTTTCCACTCACTACCAAATATGGTGATGAGAGGAAGTCCATTGGCCAGCATTGGGAGAAGATTTTTCTCATTTATGAAACATTTGATCTCAATGCAGTTTTATTTTTCCAAAACTAGTATCTGTTACAGAGTGGGCTACGTTTTGTAGACTTTAACCTGTGCCAAAGTTTTTTTTTTAATTAGTAGTTTAGGAGTGCAAGGGCAAATTGAGTTATTGCACACCGCACTTCAAAGAAAATATGCAACTACATTGTAGAACGCGCCAATAGGCTGTCGCTAGCTCGTGCTTGGCTCTAGCAACCTCCTTGCGTGTTCTGCACACTATGATTCATTTTCTATCTTGGGTTAGTTATAAAAATCTTTGGTACCATACCAACAAGTAAGATGACTGGGTCGACCCCGTCTATTGCACCCCCACAGGGCGCCAAGGGGAACGTTGTTTGTTTTATTCTAAGCATGGTGGTCTTAGAAACAGATTTTATCATACAAATCCTGACCTGCTGTTGCTCTCCTTTTTACAGGATATCATTCAACATTTTCAAAAATGACTTTAAATAGTTCCTGTTATTGCAATGTCATTGAATAATCATACATGTATTTTATATTCATATCATAAGCAAAAAATCAATTTATGGGGTTCTAACAGCATCAGAACACAATTCTGCTTTAATACCGTAAGATTTGACGTTACAGTGAGATAACAACGCTATTGGCCAGTACAGGAGAGCAACTAGGTCAGCTGACATGTAGATACCGCGTATTCTGTGAGGTCTCTACACAGTACGAGCCACCAACGAAATTGCTGGCCCAACCAGGATGCGCAGAGAGTGATAAATATTGATTATTTCGGTCTCTGTGCGCAGCGCGGAGGGGAACTTCAGTAGCCTTGATGAGGACAGCTCCCCTCCGGTCGATGCTTTGAAGAAAGGGGAGAGCCGAAGTTATCGCATCACAAGTCAAGTCTGCAGTAGGCCTAGCATAATTATCAAACGCGCACAGTGGGGAGTGGACTGTCATCTCCCGTGGGTAGGTGTGTGTGGCACGGGTTTTTCCCAGTATAGTTGCATGCCGAATATTGTGCGGTGTGGTAAGCTACCCAGTGCATCGACGAGCGATGGCGGAATGTGGAATGAAGGCGCTGTCTGTCCTGGAGGCGGCCCGCTCACGCTACGAGAGCTTGCAGATTTCAGATGATGTTTTTGGGGAATCGGGAGATGACAGTAGCGACAATCCCTTTTACAGCACTTCGGGTGACTCGAATTCGGATAACTGTTGCTTGGAGGCCGGGGATGATCAAAGGGCAGGTGAGACTGGGAATTGTCAAAACGGAGGTCCACCCGGGTCTATCTCAACGACTCAAGCAGAGGAGGATGGATGGAGCGACACACTGCAAGATATCACGGTGGCCCCCTACAACGACACATATGGTATGTCATTTCAAGAATAAAGCCTGGCTTGAATTAATAGGTTAAGGTCATTAACCTCGTTAAGGGGGGGGGGGGGGGGGGGGGGGTTCTCTATCTCGTGAGCGTGCGTGTCCATCTAATGAGTAGCCTATGATTGTAGGTCCTGATTGAACAGCAGGCCCAGAGAGTGAGAGAGGAAAAAAGACAAAGTTTCCTTTTAATAAAGGATCATGACACAATATGGATGAATTGCTTTGAGAATTGTGGCTTATATGATTGGTCAGAATCTTAGAAACAGTGAAGTGGCAGTCTGGGAATGTGGTGGAGACGCAGGACAATGAGTTAACAGTGAGAAGCTCAGGAAATGGAAATGGGCATAGAGGACATGTTGCAGAGAAGCCTAAGTGAATTAAAGACAATATTGGCACAGAACACATGTTTGAGCACTCTCTGCCTCTCTCTCTGCCTTTCTCTCTCTCTTTCTGGCTATCTCTCTCTCTCTGGCTCTTGCTCTCTCCTTCTGGCTCTAGCTCTCTCGCTCACTCTCTCTGCCTCTCTCTGCCCTCTCCGCTCTCTCTGCCTCTCTCTCTGCTCTCTCTTCACTCTCTCCAGACACAAATAACATTGTGCAACATCTTTGCCAGTTCGGCCACATGTATTTGCCAACTAAGGCATTGTAGTATGCCAATGCATATTTTGGACCAGCTGCCATTGTAAAGGAATACTGAGCAGTTGCATGTCATGCTTAAAGGGGTAAACCATATTAGTACCAGCAACAACCTAACCAAATATGTAATATTCTTATCCTTACAAATGTCCTGTAAAATTGTCGATGTACTGTATTACAGATGATTATCAGTCATATAGAAGTAAAAAATAGCATTATGGATGTATCACACAACAAGTGTAGGTTGAGGTTCCTGCCTTCATCATTTGAAAGCTCTGTCACTGAGACCAAATGTGACTTGCAAATAAATGCCCCCCTCTCGATAAATGGTGGTCTGGGGGTGCATTGTGCCACTGTCACGACGTGAGAGAAAATCATGCCATCTGCCTGTAGGCTTTGGTATGGGTATCAACACAGGCAGTGACAGGTGGTAGTGTTAGCCAATGCATTTCAGGCACAAGGCATTGCTTTGGGAATCACTTCAGCATACAGAAGTCTTTGTACTTTATAGTCTACACTACAGTATGTGTGGCTGTCACATTCTCCACTAGAGCCTTGTTTGTTTTCTCACACTCACCATCAATAGCATTGGGCCAGTAACCAAAAGGTCGCTGGTTCGAATTCTCAAGCTGGCAAGGTGGAACATTCTGCCCTTGAGCAAGGCAGTTAACCCCCCAACAACACCTACTCCCCAGGCACCGATGACATGGACATCAATTAATGCAGCTCCCCGCACCTCTAATTCAGAGGGGTTGGGTTAAATGAGGAAGACACATTTCGGTTGATTGCGTTCATTTGTGCAATGGACTAGGTATTTTCCTATAAGTTATTTGAGACTTTTGACACAAATGGGAGTGCTGGCAGGTGTATCGAATGAGCAGTAAAAGCTTGACTGCATCAAACCCATTAGTAGATGAGCAAATAGGCAGGACACAGGACTGATGTGGCCAGGAAAGATGAACATGAGGTGGTTCTGTGGTTCTGTGGTAAGGTTAACTCAACTGAAGGTTTGGATGCAGTAAGCGGGTGCTCACTGAGGACAAGGATATCCAGTGCAAGGTCCCACTAGAGAAACAACATGTTCATGTGGAGCTTGAGATGTGGGTTTGACTCTGCTGACAGAGTAAATATGGGAACATTACTCCTACATACATAAATAAAACCTTTAAAAAATGTCTGCACAACATGCAGTTTTCATAGGCAAAATGAGAGATTGAGTCTGTATGATTGATATTTAGTCCATTATGAAAATCACACAGCTATAACAGGGATATGGAGTACTTAGTAAGTATGTCCATGGGTCTGAAATGTCATCCTATTGGTTTACATCATTATCCTAGTAAAATCGCTGCAGTAATGCGTATGCACATTAGGACAACCCCCCCCATGGATTACAGTATATTTTATTACAGTATAATGTATACCAATATATTATGTCAAATATTTATGATAGAAAGGCTTTATAATCAATTCAGCTCCATTTCACTTTATTGAATGTCACATACGTTATCTACAATATGTTCCTATTATAAACACTGTACCGCAGTATTTTCAGTCATTTCAGACCTATTCATGTCAAAAAGGTGCAAGTCTGTTTCCGTGCCTGAAAGACTGACATTTGATTTCAAAACCTACATAATCTGAATACCAACCCCCTGCATTTAGTGTGTACATTACTGTAGCTGTAGAATCAGTGTCTTCCCACTTGGCACAGATGTCAATTCAACTTCTATTCCACGTTGGTTCAACGTAATTTTGTTGAAAGGATGTGGAAACAGTGTTGATTCAACCAGTGTGTGCCCGGTGGGTTACTTTTGTGGTAAACACAGCCAACACAGTAATCTTTTCAATCTGAATGATTAATCAATCCTAATAAAAGTGTATCTCTTACAGAATATGTACCATTATATGTTTATGTGGAACTCTCCCATGTGGTTGTTTGTTGCCTGACAGAATACCTTACATCCCAGTTTAAAGATGAGCTATAAAGGCAGGATTATGGGAGAGTAGTATATGCAGTGGTTAGTGAATGCTTTTGAGGCTCCTCTTACTGATGTCTTCAGTAGCAGAAGACTTCTTAAAATCCTTAATCCTATGCTATCAGTTCATGGTGTGGGATAGAAATAATTTATCGTAGTGTGCTGAAAATGTGGGAAAACTCTTCTCAGGATGGAATTCTTAATCAAGGGATGAAAACAATTATATTCCATAAAAAAAATATTTATTATGCATATTATTTTTTATATTACTTTTGTTTACTATATTGCTTATGTGGAAACCTGTATGAATCTGCATCTAAGGCAGTCATGCTGTATTTTGTTATTAAGTTTGAAAGTCTACTGGATTACATTAGTGGTTTTTGAAACAATTTCTGCAGTGTGAGACACCCTTTGGCCTGAAGCCTACTTAGATGTATCTCTCTCTCACAGGCTGGGTTTGAGGAATTGGTGAGCTACAATAGTTACAAACTATACAGGACTAAGTGCCTATATGTAACAACTTGTAGCACAGTCAACCTGGCCTGTACATTCAGTGCAAGAGCAGTAATGTAAAAATCTACTGTATTTATTCAGCAAACAAAACTAGTTAATTTAGCTCCTTTTTAAGACCCAACATTTTCCTTATATCTTAGAGACATTAGAGAGGACATGAGAATCTTCCTTTTAGCTAAATAGCTTTTTAGAAATGGTCTAACCCAAACAGTCTTCCTTACGTGGTTAATTGGGCCTGAATTTAGACTGCTGTTTAGAGACATTTTCTCACTCCAGTAAATGTGCTTGCGACAAGTGAGCCAAGAAAAATAGGTCTGACTCTCTCTCACACGAATAACAGCTGATCATTTTATTACACCTTATGGATCATCAGCTTTTAATTGAAAGAGAGTCACGCCTGTCAATTCTCTATTAATTGGCTCTAAATGCTAGAGTTCACTGTCTGGAAGACTGTCTAAGTCAGTCTTAAGGGAGGACCGCCTTACCTGAGGTGTGTTTAATCTTACACATTGCCAATTTAGTTAAATGAGAAGGTAAGATTTTCAGTCACCAAGTTGGCCTTGACTTAATTGACATACTAGTTTCCATGCATGTTAATGTCGATGAGTGGGCTTGACCTAAACAAGGTTATAGCTGTCGGCTTGCATAAGCAGGAATTAATTGTGTTTCATCTGACATGTTCGAGACAAGACAATGGCTGTTTTCATCCACGATAGTGTTGTAACATATTATATTAATGAACCATTTCTTCAAGCCCAAAAAGCGGTATTCTTGTTTCGATGACATTATGGTTACTGTCATGTTGAATAGAAGTTGATTGCAGCCCTAGGGTTGACAGTGACCTACAATCCAAATCACAAAGACTGGAAAGAAATGTTGGTTCATATGCAGGCCTACGCGTTTTGCTTTTTTAGAGTACAAAATAACTATGCATAAAAGAGCTCCATACTGTCAAAGTACTGTAATTAACTTAAAAAAAAATCATAGTCGTTTAAAAGTAAGACTCAATTTACAAGTAATGTGTGATTTGATGCTGTCAAATGAAAATAACAATCTGAGGCAGGTTTTGAAGTGGGCGAGTGATGCTTTGACTGCAGCTCCATCATCCGTGTCTCTCTGTCTCTCTCCTTGTCACCAGGCCCTATCCAGAGAATGCCAGCCACAGCCACTTGCATGGACTTCTTCCAGCTCTTTGTGCCCGACAACGCCATCCAAAACATGGTGACGCAGACCAACATGTACGCCAAGAAGTACCAGGAGCGCTTCGGCAGCGACGAGGGCTGGCGGAACGTGACGGCGGCCGAGATGAAGGCCTTCCTGGGCTTCGTGACTTCCACCAGCGTTCACCGCTGTGAGTCAGTGCTCAGTATCTGGAGCAGCGGCTTCTTCAGTAACCGCAGCATTGCACTCAAGATGAGCCAGGCGCGCTTCGAGAAGATCCTCAAGTACTTCCATATCGTGGCCTTCCGCTCCAGCCACAGCAGCCATGGCCTCTACAAGATCCAGCCCTTCCTGGACTCACTGCAGCAGTCGTTCGGCTGCAGCACCTTCCGCCCCTCTCAGACTCAGGTATGGCGCTGGGCTGCTGTGTGAACTGTTTAGCTTTGGACACGTGACTAGGGGTTGGAACCAAAAATATTTATTTTCCCCAATTTCTTTTGATCTGTTACACTGTTACGACCAGCAGAATAATGTTCTGAACCGGTCGAACCAAAAAAAGGTATGATTTATATAGTTCCTTTTTTAACCTGTGAAATACACAATTTTTTATAGTTAGCTCATTCATTTACTTCACCAATCAGTGTGGATCGAGGAGGCAAGATAGTTGTTTACATGTGTGATGGGCAGACAAGTGTAGCCTATGGCGCAAGATGTGACTGAAATGTTGCGGGTGGGGAGAGTGCAAGAGTGGGTTAAGGAGGAGGCGCTGGGCATCTTGTTATGACATGCATTATCTGAATTAGGACCACAGAATTATACCTAGGAGGAGCGGCTTCTAGGGAGGAACATTGAATGTCCTTTGAGCTAGCTAGCTAACAAGCTGGAGCTAGCTACCTATATAGCTTGTGTGTGCAGAGGGGCACCAGAATTAAAAACACATCTTACTTTTTGTAGTTAATAAATTCAATGTGATAACTAGGCCTATAGTATCTTTAACTAGCATTGAAAATGAATCCATTGTTCTCAAGCTAATTAATCTCTCCCTATCTTCTGAATTACACTTGTAACGTCAGTACAGTAGGGGAGGGGCATGTAGCCTAAATATGTACACACACTAGCAAAGATTTTCAGCATTCCGGCAGACACTGGAATATTTTTCTGAGTGACAGAGTGAGGGCTTTGCATAGGTGTTTTGTTGGTGTTTTTTTGTGGGACTAGAAAAAAATGCCTGGAACATAAAATAATGTTATTAAGCAGTTCTCATGCTTTTAAAATAATGGTTCTGTTCCAGAACAGAATGAATCACTTTTGTTCCCGGTTCTGATTCTGTTCCTTGAAAAATGTTTGTTATTTTCCAGTATTCAGTTCTGTTCCCTGAACCGGTTGCAACACCTGCAGATGACAGTTACATTATATAGAGTTAAATTAACCATTTTATATCATAACACCTTTTAGATCACCTTTTAGATAATACACATCCGTTATTGTATATTACAGTTCAGTATCCTGCACTGGAAATATTTACAACACAAACAGACACAGGATATTACAGCTTGGTGTACCCAGCTCTGGGTACATTTAGAACAGACTCAAAATACAACACAGGGTTCTTCAGATAGGTAGGTTGTCTTTTGGACAAACATTCCTGGAACAATAGTACATTGTGTCCATGTTTGTACTAGTTTAGAACAGACTCACAGTTAATATTCAGCTTCCAAAGCAGTGTTCTGTGAAGAGTAAACTTGTTTTCTGTCTAATTAAACTCTATTCAAATGTTAATCTCACATCTGGCAGCAGCTGAATAACATGTATTTGGGTTGTCTAATCAAGAGGGATTGGTTCAGATTCAGAAACAAGCCAATGCACACTGAATATCCTTGCTGCATTTTAAATTGATTGACATGAGGCAATTTGCAACCTCCCATGAAGATTCCACCATCTCTTTCAGAACCTTGGCAATGTGAACTTTTCTGAAAGGAGGACAACCTGTCTGTGTTTCTGTGCCAGGAAGAAGTTGGCTGGGAGGAAGAAGTGGGCTGTGAGGATACGAAGTTGAAATTTAGTTGACCTTACAGAAATAATTACATGTGATTGCCACTGTGTCAGGCCATGTCAGGGATTTCTCATACCTGTCCTCTGTTCTACTTCAGTTTTAAGTTACTGCTTTGACACAGACATCCCAATATGACAATCAAATTAACAACTCATATAACAACCCATATAACAACCAATATAAATCACGGGGTGGCAGGTAGCCTAGTGGTTAGAACGTTGGGCCAGTAACCGAAAGGGATCTGGATTGAATCCCCGAGCTGACAAGGTAAAAAGAAATCAGTTGTTCTGCCCCTGAGCAAGGCAATTAACCCACTGTTCCCCGGGCGCCGAAGACGAGGTTGCCAGGTGCACGGTGTTTCCTCCGACACATTGGTGCGGCTGGCTTCCGGGTTGGATGCGCGCTGTGTTAAGAAGCAGTGCGGCTGGTTGGGTTGTGTATCGGAGGACGCATGACTTTCAACCTTCGTCTCTCCCGAGCCCGTACAGGAGTTGTAGCGATGAGACAAGATAGTAGCAATTTCGACAAACAATTTCTGTATGGACCTTGCTTTGTGCATGGGGCATTGTCATGCTGAAACAGGAAAGGGCCTTCCCCAAACTGTTACCACAAAGTTGGAAGCACAGAATGGTCTAGAATGTTATTGTATGCTGTAACGTTAAGATTTCCCTTCACTGGAACTAAAGGGCCTAGCCCGAACCATGAAAAACAACCCCAGACCATTATTTCTCCTCCACCAAAAATTACAGTCGTCACTATGCATTGGGGCAAGTAGCATTCTCCTGGCATCCTCTAAACCCAGATTTGTCTGTCGGACTGGCAGATGGTGAAGCGGGATTCATCACTCCAGAAAATGATTTTCCACTGCTCCAGAGTCCAATGGTGGCGAGCATTACACCACTCCAGCCAACGCTTGGCATTGTGATCTTAGGCTTGTGTGCAGCTGCTCAGCCATGGAAACCCATTTCATGAAGCTCTCAACAAACAGTTATTGTGCTGACGTTGCTTCCAGAGGCAGTTTGGAACTCGGTAGTGAGTGTTGCAACCCAAGGACAGACTATTTTTACGCTCTACGCTTCAGTACTCTGCGGTCCTGTTCTGTGAGCTTGTGTGGCCTTCCACTTTGCGGCTGAGCCATTGTTGCTCCTAGACGTTTCCACTTCACAATAACAGCACTTAGAGTTGACCGAGGCAGCTCTAGCAGGGCAGAAATTTGACAAACTGTTGTTGGAGAGGTGGCATCTTATGACAGTGCCACATTGAAAGTCAGTGAGCTCTTCAGTAAGGCCATTCTCCTGCCAATGTTTGTCTATGGCAATTGCATGGCTGTGTGCTCCATTGTATACACCTGTCCGCAACAGGTGTGGCTGAAATAGCCCTATCCACTAATTTGAAGCGGTGTCCATACTTTTGTGTATATAGAGTATTTTGTGGAAGTAATACTGGCTTTGTTGGTATGGTATCCTTGGGGGACAAATGTCAATAACTGCCACATCAAACCACATCCCCAAG